>NC_084571.2:15087500-15335000 GCF_033978685.3 Nerophis lumbriciformis | reverse complement strand
AGTACTGTTTTTCCATTGACAGTAATATACACTACATTTTGAGGTGAAGTTATTGCAACTTACCATATTTTCTTTACATTTTAGTTTAAAAAAATCTACTAATAAAATGTATTAAACAATTGTGTAATACTAGTAGTCACTGTTAGAAGCAGCCCTCTGGGGCCCAATAAAACTGTGATGTGACCCTCAGTGAAAACGAGTTTGACACCGCTGCTGTAAAGGAAGGCGGCTCACTTCCAAAAGCTTTGTTTGATTTAAGCATCAAAAAGTCATTGTCAAGCTTGGAAAAGGAGTCAAATATCAAACATCTTTCTTTACACAAAACAAAAAAGTCTCAGTATTTAGCCTTAAAGGAGCCATATGTAATATTTGTATGTCAAGTCATCATTAAATGGCCCTGGTATGTCAAAGGGCATTAATAAATCATGTTCTTTTCCAATACCTCTATAACTGATAACAGTAGTTTAGCTGGGATATGCTCATTTCAAAATGAGATGTACAGCCCCGAAATATTGTCATTGTTTATTTCGATGCCCCGCCCTCCACCGTTTCACAAATTGAAACAGGCGTGTCAAACTCCTTTTCATTGAGGGCCACATCGCAGTTATGGTTTCCCGCAGAGGGCCGCTTCTAACAGTGAATAATATACAGTATGAATATAAATGTGTATATATAAAATGTGTATGATTGTCTATGTATTTGATTATGTATTTTTGTTATGTACGCTGTAGAAAACTAAATCTTTAGATTGTACTGTTGAAAACTGGCAGCTCAGTCGTCACAATTTTACCATAATATTTGCAGTTTTTTTCCTATAAAATAAATGGAATTAAATTAAATGGAATGGAAAAACAGAACCACTATTTTTTTACGATAACATTCATGCTCGTTATTTATACTGCAAAATCTACAATTGTTGTGTTTTTTACAGTGTATTATTACTCTATATCGAACAACGGTACAAAAGTGGATTTTACTGTAAAAAATGTTACTGTAAAATGTTTGCATGAACTATTTGTTGGATTGAAATCATGAGTCAAGCAGATAATTAAGTATTTGTCTTTATTTGAACAAAAACATTGGTTTGAAATGTATGATGGTATATTTTGTTTTATTATTAGATATGATTAAAGTGTAAATATATGTAATTGCACACAGTACATTTATGTTTTTTATTACATTTATTAAGAAAAGATAAGGTACTTTAACATATTATTTCTACCCATCCTCATTCGTAAAATGTCTCCTCTTTAGTTTTGCGCTTACATTAGGCTGCTAAGCATGCTCTACTTATTTTCACCAGAATAACCATTACTAGCGTTGGTTGTAGTTGGTTTTAGTCTTTGTTTTCTGCTGGTACTGACAATAACCATATGATTGCCATTTGTTGTCATGTTGTACGCAGGCATGACATACTTCTTCCTGAAAATAGCCTCATTTCTAAGTAAAATGTGTTATCACTAACACAAATACGCAATAATAGGGTATAACAACCATTAGGTTAGGTTTCCTATAATGAAGACTTCAAAAAGAGCCATCTTGTGAAAATAAACTACCAACAAATAAATCATTAAGTTCATCCATCTATCCATTTTCTAACGCTTGTCCCTTTTTAAATCTATTAGAATAAATAAGCCATTAAGAGAGACTGCATAGCTACTAAATTAGCATTGCATATTGTGGACTACATGTACCAAGTTATATGGCAATCTGAAACATTTGAAACAGTAGCCTATAGGCATACCATGGTATAATGTCTCCTCTTTAGTTTCGGGCGTACATTAGGCTGCTAAGCATGCTTTACTTATTTTCACCAGTATACCCATTGCTAGCGTTGGTTGTAGTTAGTTTTAGTCTTTGTTTTCTAATAGTTCTGACAATAACCATATGATTGCCATTTGTTGTGATATTGTACGCAGGCATGACGTACTTCGTCCTAAAAATTGCCTAATTTCTGTGTAAAATGTGTTATCACTAACAAAAATACGCAACAAAACAATATAGTAAGGTATAAGAACCATTAGGTTAGGTTTCCTATTATGAAGACTTCAAAAAGAGCCATCTCGTGAAAATAAACTACCAACAAATACATTTTAAAGTTCAGTCCTTTTTAAAATTTATTTGAACAAAATAAGCCATTAAGAGCGCCTGCATAGATACTCAATTAGCACTGCATATTGTGGACTACATGTACCAAGTTATATGGCAATCTGAAATGTTTGGAACAATAGCCTATAGACATACCTTGGTAAAATGTCTCTTTAGTTTTGGGCGTACATTAGGTTGCTAAGCATGCTCTACTTATTTTCACCAGTACAACCATTACTAGCGTTGGTTGTAGTCTTTGTTTTCTTATAGTACTGACAATAACCATATGATTGCCATTTGTTGTGATATCGTACGCGGGCATGACGTACTTCTTCCTGAAAAGAGCCTCATTTCTGTGTAAAATGTGTTAGTTAGAGATTTGTTATTGACAAAACGCTTGTCTATTCAGCTTCTATGTTCCCAGCACCTCAACCCCTAGTAAGAGGCAGTGGAAGTTTGAAGTTCCTTGGAGTAGCCCAGTCCATTGAGCTGGGTTCGGCCGCGTATCTGGCAACCTCAGTCAGCGAGAGGGGGAGGGGACTATAGAATTTTGACCTTGATTGCAGTACCATTTCTGGCTACATTATATGGCACCTTTGGGGACGGCGTGGCGAAGTTGGTAGAGTGGCCGTGCCAGCAATCGGAGGGTTGCTGGTTACTGGGGTTCAATCCCCACCTTCTACCATCCTAGTCACGTCCGTTGTGTCCTTGGGCAAGACACTTCACCCCTTGCTCCTGATGGCTGCTGGTTAGCGCCTTGCATGGCAGCTCCCGCCATCAGTGTGTGAATGTGTGTGTGAATGGGTAAATGTGGAAATACTGTCAAAGTGCTTTGAGTACCTTGAAGGTAGAAAAGCGCTATACAAGTATAACCCATTTATCATTTTAAAATTGTTATAAAGTCCAAGGTGACGTATTTGTCACAACACGTGATGACGTCATTCTATTACGTCATTCAAGGTCTCCTGTTTTAAGGACGTTTAGTGATCGAATCACAATGAAAAGCACAAATCTGGTAAAAGTAATAAACCTCAGCAGCCACAGAAATTTCCCGCGCAGAGAAAACATCTTTTTAAAAACCATGTGTGTCCAAACATTGTGATGTTTTTATTTTCAGACCATGTTTATTGTCAGCAGGCGGACTCCCTCAATGTTGGCGAGTGTCAAAGGTCCCAAAAGGGTCCCAGTCATTCAAGTGTTGAAAAGATGATCCAAAAGGCCCACCACTTGTCAAAGTGTAAAAAATAAGTCCTATTTTTACTTTTAAGGCTTAAATACAACTTCATCTCTGGCCGTCGATGTTATTATTTTTACACAAAAGGAGTCATTTCTATAAAAAAGTTTTACTATTGTTCAAGGGGAACTAGACTTTTTGTTTACTTGCGAATATCATTCACAAGTTTTTCCCTCTTCTGTGCGCGCTAACAAAAAACTGCTAGTAGGAGGCAGCTAACAATGCAGGTAGTTGGATTGATCTGTTCCACCTAAAAGACCTCTAAAAACACAAAAAAACCAAACATGTTTTTATTTATTCATATTTTTTAGCAATAGCGACATTTATATTGTAAGTGCTAACGTTTTAGTTTGCTCACACAGTTTTGCTGAGTCGCCTGAGAATTGGTGAAAGTTTGTACTAGATTATAATATCGTAGAAGCTTGTGGCCAAAAGCCGAGAAGTTGGTCAACTTCCTAATTCAACCTGACGTTGCCAGCATGTTTCACCTGAAGAGTGAGGATTATGATCAATTCTTCATCTAAACGGATAACTCAAGTGTGGTGCTGAAAGATATAAACATCCCCATCAGTTTTTACCCGAGTGAAAGCAGACATTGTACAGTAAGTGAGTGTTTTATTATGTTTGTATATCTTGTTTAGCACTTAGCAATAATGCTACATGATGCTTAGTGTTTGACTAAAGCTGCATCTGTTTAGCACACAGCTTCTAAAACTTGTAGATCGTCCTCCTTATATTCAGGCTCGAAAATAGGGGTTTCTGTATCGTCATTTGTCCCAAAGTAGTCTTTGTTGTCTCTCATCAAGTCTGCAAACTTCTTACATTATTATATCTCATTCGGTTGTTAACAAGCAAGCCACTCATTCCATTCTTCTGCGGGTAAGGACTGGATCAACAGAGAAAAAAATATGCTAATGAATTCAGACATTGATGTGGGGAGTTTATATTATATTAAAAAAATAGCAAATGAATTGAGGCAGAGCCCAATAGAAGCCACCTTTAACATTCTAAAACTGTGTAAGAAAATACTTGGAATCAACCCAATTACATCTGTAAATCAACCGCTTTGGTACAATCCTAATATCATAATTAAATGATAATTAATAAAATGTGGTTAAGACAGAGGTATTACTAAACCTCATCATATTATTAATACAAACTCTTTCAAACCGTTCAATGATTTAGTTGATCAATATAATGTACCCAGAAATCAGTTTTTAAATTGTATCTCTTTAAAACACGCTGTAAATAAATGCATATCCTCTGAAAGTATGTCTTTAAACAGCCATGAACTGGAAGATGCACTTTTTAATCAAGATACAATTAAGAAATTAATTAAACTATTTTATGGAATAATAAATGAACACCACACTAAAAATGTGTTTGGAAATGAATGATGGACTAAGACATTTTAGATGAAGGAGACATATCATGGAATGATATTTGGAAAAATGCCAATAAGCCCTTTAGAAGCATTAAAGATAAGCTGACTCAATTTAAGATCTTGAATAGATTGTATTTTACATCTTCTCAGCTGTTTATAATTGGTGTAGTAGATAGCAAGTTATGTATGAAGTGTCGGGCAGCCGAGGCAACTCTTGTTCATTTATTGTGGATGTCAGAGAATAAAAGAGTTATGGTTGAAAACAACAAAAGAAGCAATCACATTCCTTAATATAAATATCCCAATGACATTGCAAACTTGTATTCTTGGTGATCTCCATCAATTTAGTAACGTGTCATCAAAGAGTAAAAAATTATTTCAATATGCATAATAACAAAAAGGTAATATTAAAAAAATGGATAGATGTTGATAGTCCAACACATTCTGACTTGTATACATAAGCTATGGAGATAATATCAGTAGAAAAAACTGCATTTAGTTTAGATAATGAGTCATATATTGGAATATGGGATCCATTATTTAAATTTGTTTTAACTATTAAATGAACCAAAAATATGACTTATATCTTTGTGGAAAATATTGGACACAATGTGTTGTCAAGTATATGAGATGCGATGCAAGTGTAAGCCACTGTGACACTATTGTTCATTTTTTATTTTTTTTAATTAATGTTTTTAATGATAATGTCAATGAGGGGTTTTTAATCACTGCTATGTTGAAATTGTTACTAATATTGATACGGTTGTAGATAATATTCATTTTTGTTTCACTACTTTTAGATTGTTCTGTGTCATGTTTGTGTCCTCTCAATTGCTCTGTTTATTGCTAATCTGTATGTTGCTGGGTCGGGTTTGGTTTTGGAATTGGATTGCATTATTATGGTATTGTTGTATATTGTTTTGTTGGATTGATTAATAAATTCTTTAAAAAAAAAAAAAAGTTTTTTTTTTTAAAGTCTGCAGTCTGTTGTCACAAGTAGCATCCATTGCTATGCCAAAAAATAAGTCAGGGTGATGCTTATGAGTAAAATATGTAAATATTACATGTTATTATGAATGTTACTAGATACAACATATATACTTAGTGTGTATATATTAAACATTGATGGAGGTTTGATAGAGCGCTTTATAGGAATGTCCCCATTACCTGCATTGTTAGCCGCTTCTTGCTAGCAGTTTTTTTACTTTTTAGAATGCACAGAAAAGAAAACTATGTGTTCTTGTGAAGGAAAGACAGCGTTCCAAAAAAAGTGCAGTTTTCCTTTGACTTCATCGCCGCTAAGCAGCATAAACTATTGTCTAATCGCATAACCGCCGCACACTGACTTCCTGTTCAGTGCAAAGTAAGAGTAGAAATCAAAGGACTGTTGTTTTAACACAGATTCTACCAGAGCGGCATCAAACAAATGCACTGATTTCACTTTCTTGTAGAATATAGATTGTAAACATTTAAGCATGAAGGAAAGATGCATCGTCACTCGAGTGCAAATTAATAATAATTATAATAACAATGATTAAACTATTACAACATCTCTGTTGGATAAAGTGTAAAGCATGAAGGACTTCATTATTATCAGGCTGATATGAAATATTATCAAATTAATCATGAAACTATTACAACACCTCTGTTGGATAAAGTGTAAAACATGAAGCACGCTCAGAGACAGACTTGATAAAGTGATGAAGAGAGCTGACTACGTCCTAGGCTGTCTACTAGCTGACAGAAGAATGCTGACCAAGTTGACACCCATTGACACAGTAGAGTAGCTCCTTCAGCAACACACTGTTACAGCCACAGTGCAAGATGGAGCTCTACCGCCGGAGCTGTAAGACTTTACAACACACTTAAGTGATGACTCCTCTTTTTTCCTGCTGTGCAATACGGATGTTAGTGTTTTTTTGTTGTTGTAATTGATCTTCTATTTACACATATTTGATCTTCTATTTATACATATTGGCGAACAGTGTGTAGTATTTGTTTACATTACACTTTACTTGTGGTACTTTCTGTAAAAACTACACTGCAACAACCTCATTTCCCCATTGTCGGATAAATAACAGTAATATTTGTTTTTAAATGTACCGGTACTGGAAACATTTGTTTAGCCTTTTTAAAAGGAAATACATGCATCATTGCAATTCAAAATGATCATATCATATATATGATGTCATATTGGCCACGCTCTGAGCCACGCCCCCAACGCTGGGGGAAACCCTGATTGGTTGTATTTAAAATAAAATGTGTATTATCGTGTACTACATATTTACTTGCGGTTTCAGCCTGGGTAAGAGTGTTAGCTTGTACCTTGCTAGCTAGCGAACAAGAGTGAGACCAAGTTGTGGGAAAAATAACTTTCATTTTAGGCTGCTTCTACACTAAGTTATACAGGGTATATCCCACCTAACCTTATCCCTGTCCACATACACACAATGCCATCGTTTAAGACCCCTACCCCCGCCTGCCAGCGCAACGCGACCTAGTACGCATGTGCGAATAATGGCAGACGCGCATATATATTACGTCTAGGGCTGGGCGATATGGCCTTTTTTTAATATCGCGATATTTTAAAGGGGAACATTATCACAATTTTAGAATTGTTAAAACCATTAAAAATCAGTTCCCAGTGGCTTATTATATTTTACGAAGTTTTTTTCAAAATTTTACCCATCACGCAATTTCCCTAAAAAAAGCTTCAAAGTGCCTGATTTTAACCATCGTTATATACACCCGTCCATTTTCCTGTGACGTCACATAGTGATGCCAACACAAACAAACATGGCGGAAAGAACAGCAAGCTATAGCGACATTAGCTCAGATTCAGACTCGGATTTCAGCGGCTTAAGCGATTCAACAGATTACAAATGTATTGAAACGGATGGTTGTAGTGTGGAGGCAGGTAGCGAAAACGAAATTGAAGAAGAAACTGAAGCTATTGAGCCATATCGGTTTGAACCGTATGCAAGCGAAACCGACGAAAACGACACGACAGCCAGCGACACGGACGAATTTGGCGATCGCCTTCTAACCAACGATTGGTATGTGTTTGTTTGGCATTAAAGGAAACTAACAACTATGAACTAGGTTTACAGCATATGAAATACATTTGGCCACAACATGCACTTTGAGAGTGCAGGCAGCCCAATTTTCATCAATTAATATATTCTGTAGACATACCCTCATCCGCGCTCTTTTCCTGAAAGCTGATCTGTCCAGTTTTGGAGTTGATGTCAGCAGGCCAGGGAAGCTAGGGTCGATAGGGGGTTTAGCTCGCCCGTCTGCGGGATCAAACTGCCGCCATTGCTTGCCGTGCTACCGAGGTCCTTTGTCCCTGAATTGCTCACACACTCCGGCAGATTCAATGGGGGTCTGGCGGCAGATTTCTTTGACTTTATCGTTGGAATAGCATCTGCTTTGAGTGTCGCAGGATATCCACACATTCTTGCCATCTCTGTCGTAGCATTGCTTTCGTCGGTAAAGTGTGCGGAACAAACGTCCAATTTCTTGCCACTTTCGCATCTTTGGGCCACTTGTGCAACTTGAATCCGTCCCTGTTCGTGTTGTTACACCCTCCGACAACACACCGACGAGGCATGATGTCTCCAAGGTATGGAAAACAGTCGAAAAAACGGAAAATAACAGAGCTGATTTGACTCGGTGTTTGAGAAAATGGCGGATTGCTTCCCGATGTGACGCCACGTTGTGACGTCATCGCTCCGAGAGCGAATATTAGAAAGGCATTTAATTCGCCAAAATTCACCCATTTAGAGTTCGGAAATCGGTTAAAAAAATATATGGTCTTTTTTCTGCAACATCAAGGTATATATTGACGCTTACATAGGTCTGGTGATAATGTTCCCCTTTAAGGCCATATCGCGATACACGATATATATCTCGATATTTTGCCTTAGCCTTGAATGAACACTTGATGCATATAATCACAGCAGTATGATGATTCTATGTGTCTACATTAAAACATTCTTCTTCATACTGCATTAATATATGCTCATTTTAAACTTTCATGCAGAGAAGGAAATCACAACAAAAAAAAATCACTATTTTTTTCATACGGTGTTGATCTGGAAATGTTTGCCTCGCCATTTTCATGGTGTGGGCGTGTGGCACTGAACGGAGATGATGACGTGCGGAGTAAGCCCTCTTCATTGTCTAGCAGGTGACTTTTCAAATGATGCTACATATTAGCAGTGTAGCCGAGTGTCCTGGGTTCACCTATACAGTGTACTTATTTAATAAAATAATAAACGGGGGACATTAGAGCAGGTTTGGTAGCCACTGCTTCTTTAATGTCAATATCACACACCTCCTTCCACAACCACACACACCCTATGGACAAAACTCCTCCTCCTTACGGAACACACTCCGGTAACTTGGGACACCCTGAACTGTTTGTTACAGCAGTAATGCTACTTTTTAAGGCAACGCTTTCGCCCCACACTTGACAAATTACGGTTGTCTGTTCGACATATTCCCACTTGAAGCCAAACCACCGCCAGACGATGGACCCCCTGCTGTTTTTCTTGGGAATTAATTATTCCTCCATTTGTTACCAGATTCGCACCTTCTTTCTCTTGTATTAGCGGTCGCACCACAGCTAACGTTACCATGTCTCAACCTCTCTGCTCGGGGAGGGCGTATACGTATGTGACGTATGACCTGACAGCATGTGACCTGTGTAAGGAGGTGCGCTTGCTGTCTGTGAGAAGGAAAGAGCAAGGAGAGCCTGTAGTGTAATGCCCGCAGCTAAAAGCAACTGCGTGAGAACGTATACTCGATATCACGATATGGTCATTTTCTATATCGCGCAGAGACAAACCCGCGATATATCGCGTATATCGATATATCGCCCAGCCCTAATTACGTCATAGTCACCTCTGACCTGGAAGTGTATCCTTACCCGGTGTTTCAATGTAGACTATTGCCACATTTGTAGACTATTGCCACATTTCTTTGAACAGTAAACCTTGCTTGCCTCACCATCAGCAGCTGGTAGACTATTGTACTGAATCACACCTGAGCCATCATACATGAATCATATCTTTAATAGACGTGTGGAAGTTAACAATGTGATAAAGAACATTTTAATCTAGATATCTGGTCAGGACACTCCTCACTCTTTTACCTTCGCCTTCATTGGCCATTCTTGCAATCCTGCCTGTGCTTGGACGCTGAAATTGGCGGTCGTATTTCATGGCCGCAACCACTTTATGGCTTCACAATAGTTATGGAGTACAAAACTAGACGTTGAGTAATCGCTCAACATACATGGCGGACAATAACTGATGGGCTGCTTTGCCAGTCGAAATGCATTCGCTGTTTTCCGTAGTCTTCCCTCGTCCACGGGAGCCCGCATTCTCGTTGTCTCCCCTTCGACAAATGGACAAAGTTTTTCACTAAGTCGAATCACAGCTGACCTGGGCATTGGAAAGTTCTCTTGCCGTTCCTCTGGCACAACACACTCGTTGACAAACAAATCCCACCAGGCTGCCATTCTTCCAGGCCTTATCCAAAACCGTCGCTCAACATTGCTATGTTGCCGTCTGAGAAGTGGTGTATCCCAAATAGCTGCAATCGCGCGTTTCCTTCTCTCAAGGTATTCATGTGTGATTTCCAGAAGCGTCCGTACATGTACAAAAAGGAGAAACACGGGCATGTCTGGATGACTCGCCTCCATCTTTCCAGTGGTTACCTTCGAGTTACAAAACCGCTTGTTATGAAGCGGGCTGTGGCGCGTTCTTTCTGACGTCACTGCCTGTGTGGGGCGATGTCTTTCTGGCGTCACTTCCTCTCCGAACTCAGTTTGTAAACGATCAATAAGTCCATACCGAACTAAGAGCCGGAAATTCAAGAAATACACGGTGCACTTACCCGTTTAAAAAAGTATCCGAGAGGAACCTTAAACGATGGTTTAGTGTGGCTGAAACGGGGCTTAGGCTAAATAATTATTCGTTTAAGGAGTTATCTGGCTTAATGTAGACATGGCCTTAGACAAAGTCAGCCAGTTAAACTTTGTCCAAGTACCTTTTAAAGCAGCGCCAATTTGCAAAGCCTGTAAAAAGGGCACAATAAGAAATGTGAAACACACACCAATGCAGAGGTATCATAACATTACACATACAATGTATTAAATAGTCAACATTTAAAGAGTTAATCAAATATATAATTCTACACATTGAGTCTATTAGAGTGCTAAAACTGCCAAGAGTTAATCAATAATCAATATATCAGTGTGCAGCTTTTTAAACATCACAAAATGATTTTCTTTTTTTATTGTGCGTTTTCTGCTATTTTAACTGTTTTTAAACACGTAAACAAGGTTAATTGTTTATTTTTAGCTCTTTTCCTTTTTTTTTTTAAATGGACATTGTATTAGTCATTTTAATGTGTGTAACATCTGAATGAGCAGCTCAGTTATAGTATTAATACATATTTATGAATGAATTAGTCATCTTTGTTGGTCGTAAGCCTAAAATGACTTTATTATCTGATTAATTGTGAAGATAATTGTTGACTAATGAAAATAACCGTTAGTTGCAGTCCTATCGTCGATAATCATCTTTTGTATTAGAATACGCCACAAGCCAACAAAAAACTGCTCTCCGTGTCCTTTCATCCATATTATCTTTTTTTTTTTGTGTGAAAACACGACACCTTTGTGTAGCTGTTCACAGAATGAAGGCAGGCACGTAAACCACCGAGCAAACGAGTATTTTCCCTCGCAACGTTCAAGGCTTTTTCACTGGGCAACCAGGCGTGGCTGCAAAGAGGCTCCTGCACATTGTGTTGCAAAGGGGGCCCTTCCACTACACGCAGACCCAATCCCTGGGCTCCGTCGCACCCCTCCCCCAGCCCTTGCTGCTTCCTCCTCCTTGATCTCTGCGCGCTGCCTTCAATAGCCGCGTGGAAAGCCGAGCGCCTGAGACGTGGAGCGGAAAGGCGGGCGAAAAAGGCGTCCTGACAATTGGACGAATGTGTGGACAGACGGACAGCAGTGTGTGTGTTTGTGTGTGGGTGGGAGGCCTTAAAGAAACAGGACTACTTTACCCCTTCACCTACTAACCCACAATACATTATTTTATGCTTATCGTGACCAAAATGATCACCGTTGTCCTTACTACTGCGATATTGTTGAATGTGCTCAAAAAGTACTTATACACACACTCAAATCTTTTGAACAAGATATTTATTTTTTAAAGAAATAGTCACACTCTTAGGAAAAAAACCCTATTTTGCAGGTTTGGTGTTTCTTATGCTTCAATGATAGAGTTTTAGTCTTAGTATTATTTTTAACGGATAAACTTGTATTGTTTTAAGATGTATTTTAACGAAAAAGTGCGTAACAAATAAAATCAATATGGTACTAAATATAAAATAAAATACATATCTATTATTTCTGGCGGGCGTTGTGCTCTGTCCAGCTGCCCTTGAACGCAACGTAAAAACGCCTCTGTGATGTGTTTACGTTTAGATTAGCGTTTCTTAACAGGGAAAGACATTAATGTCTCTTGTTTTTATGTTGGCGTGTAAGCTAGTAAACTGGCGCCAGTCAGTCCGTGAGTTTATCAAAGTGCACTTATTATTTTATTTTAAGAGTATTATACTGTTTAGCGTTGACAAGACATTGACAAGTTGAAGCGTAGTATCATTAAATATTATATTGTCCTATAAACGCATCGTTTAATGTGTCGTTTTTTTCCTTTTCTTTGACTTTATTTTGCTAAAATAGGTTAAATCTTTGTTTTCTCGTCATTTTGGTTTGTATGATTCTAAGTATGTTTGTTATTTTCTTGGTGTAATTGTGTGTTTCGTCTTTTGTTATTCTGCTTTTACGTAACTGTAATTTTTACTTATTTAGTTTTCTGTAACTGTATTTTTGCTTCATGAAATGTTAAAGGCCACTGTTCCACAAGTCCTTTAAATATTTATAATTGTAGTTTCATTTGCCCACCTTCGTTGGCACATTTCAAAAGTGGAATTATTCAAATAAAAAAGGCAGGGGAAAGAGTAAATAAAGATGTTTATTAAGAGATGTTGGTACCTATAGCTTTTAAACACAAAGTTTGTTACCTGGCTTAGTCTTTTGTTTTATCCTTTTGTCAACGTGTCTATTTAAGTGTTTGAGGTCAAAATTGTCTTCGCCTTTTCTCTCCAACTGGTTTGGTTGCACTTTTAGCAAATGATTTTTCGCTTATTTAGACGTTGTGTAACAGTTACTTACATTAGTGTACAGCTCCACTAATGGACATTGGAGTGTTACTTTCAAAGGCAAAATTAAAGTATTGCTAGAAACATAATTTTATATGGGACTTTATTATATTATATTTATAGTACATGTTCCAAAAAGAAAAAAGCATGAAACAGAGTATATTTAAATATACTAAATGTAAAAAAGGGACTAAATATTCAAAATAATCTAGTTTGGTTACGCCATCATGAGCGCAACACAAGGTTGTAAAAGTTTCAACTACAATTCTAAATAAGATGTCAAAAGCCAACTGAAATCAAATACACACAGCTTAAAGATTGATCAATACCCATTTATGATGATTTATCAAAATATAAAAGAAATATACCTGAACAGAACACTCATGATGGTTACACCAAAAAGTAACGCTATGAATCGCGTTTTTCCAAGTTTTTGGTGCATTTTTATGCTATTTCCAAGCATCTCCTTTTTATTATCGTTGATTTTAAATGGTCAAAAAAATGCATATTTATTTTGATTGTTACATTTTGAAGTACATTTGTGCAGGTGGGTGCGAATGTACCCATTACCATAGCTGTACACATTAGCAATCCTGCCATTCCTGTACTTTTAACAGGTTAAAGGAAAACAAATACGTTAAGTTCAAACGATAAAAAAAAACTCAATTATAGGCCGATAACAAACTTAAACCATTTATTGACCTAGAAATGATTGCCGATAAAGGATATTATTGTCACCATTACTTTGAGACCAGATTACCCACTGATGCCACGATAATACAGAATAATAATAATAACTTCAACCTTTCAAATGCAATGCAATATTTTGTAATCAATCTTTTCTGTTCACGTCCAGACTTTAATCCATCCATTCATAGGAAGATTTTTACACTCAACAAAATCTTAGCTTAGTATTTTGCATGTTTTGCTTGTGTATTGGAACCAGCATGTTTAACCTGCTGGCCCGTAACCATGTTGCTATGGTAACTGCTAGGCAAGGCTCATATGAATATACACAACATGCTAGATACTTCCACATAAGGCGCCTCGACCTCAGATTTGTTCATAAAAGTTCAATTGACGATTTTCCATACTTTAAAAAAAACAAAAAAACAATGAATACAAACAACAGAGATAATTCATAGCAAGTTTCACTTTTATTGAACTAGTAGTTTGAAATAGCACCGCATATAATGTATCTTACTCTGAGCAAAAGTAGTTTTTATAAAGTGGGTTCTTTTCAGAACAGATATTTGGACTTTGGATAAAATCGTCAAAGAGTTGCATTTCCCCCACTTGGCTGGATGCTTCCATTTCAGATGCTGGAATATATCCAGTGTGCTGCTGCTTTTTTCAAATAAACTTAGCAGCGTGCGGTCTTTTGTTCTACACCTGTTGCAGAAAAACCAAACCACTGACGACTTTGTGCTTTGGAATAAACGTCTCGCCCTCGATTTTTTTTATATTTGAAATTGTCTCCAGTACAAAACTCCAATAATCAATAAAGCCGATTTATCACATAGGCCTAAGCAGAACAAGTCAGCCTAAAGTTCAACCAAACCTATTCGGGAAAGTAGCCACCAATTCAGACCACCAGCACTTCAATAAAATGCAAAAAAAAGTCATGAATATTAATAGCCCTAGCAAAAATAACTAATGATCTATTGCTAACGATGGATGCTGATGAGTCATCCATGTTGCTGCTTCTTGATCTTAGCGCTACTTTCCATACCGTCTATCATAATATTTTATTAGAGCGTATCAAAACACGTATTGGTATGTCAGACTTAGCCTTGTCTTGGTTTAACTCCTATCTTACTGACAGGATGCAGTGCGTCTCCCATAACAGTGTGACCTCGGAGTATGTTAAGGTAACATGCGGAGTTCCACAGGGTTCGGTTCTTGGCCCTGCACTCTTCAGCATCTACAAACGTACATGCTGCTGCTAGGTGACATCATACGTGTTAGCTTTCACTGTTATGCTGATGACACCCAACTCTACATGCCCCTAAAGCTGACCAACACGCCGAATTGTAGTCAGCTGGAGGCGTGTCTTAATGAAATTAAACAATGGATGTCCGCTAACTTTTTGCAACTCAACGCTAAGAAAACGGAAATGCTGATTATCGGTCCTGCAAGACACCGACACCTATTTATTAATAACACCTTAACATTTGACAACCAAACAATTACACAAGGCGACTCGGTAAAGAATCTGGGTATTATCTTCGACCCAACTCTCTCCTTTGAGTCACACATTAAGAGTGTTACTAAAACGGCCTTCTTTAATCTCCATAATATCGCTAAAATTTGTTCCATTTTGTCCACTAGCGACGCTGAGATCATTATTCATGCGTTCGTTACTTCTTGTCTCGATTACTGTAATGTATTATTTTCGGGTCTCCCTATGTCTAGCATTAAAAGATTACAGTTGGTACAAAATGCGGCTGCTAGACTTTTGACAAGAACAAGAAAGTTTGATCATATTACGCCTATACTGGCTTCCTGTGCACTTAAGATGTGACTTTAAGATTGTACTACTTACGTATAAAATACTACACGGTCTAGCTCCATCCTATCTTGCCGATTGTATTGGACCATATGTCCCGGCAAGAAATCTGCGTTCAAAGAACTCCGGCTTATTAGTGATTCCCACAGCCCAAAAAAAGTCTACGGGCTATAGAGTGTTTTCTATTCGAGCTCCAATACTCTGGAATGCCCTCCCTGTAACAGTTAGAGATGCTGCCTCAGTAGAAGCATTTAAGTCCCATCTTAAAACTCATTTGTATACTCTAGCCTTTAAATATACCCCCCTTTTAGACTACCTGATCTGCTGTTTCTTTTCTCCTCTGCCCCCCTCAAATGCACGTTTACATTTACTCCTACTCGGTATAGTAGCAAACAAAATGTACATGTTTACATTTACTCCTACTCAGTACGGTAGCAAACAAATGAACATGTTTACATTTACTCCTACTCAGTACTACTCAGCTCTCCCTAGTCACGTGACCGTCGCGGTCCAATCAGCTGTGCTTATAAGCTGGTAGCAGGAAGTGGCCAGTAGACAGGACGTGAGGGGAGACAGATGGTATTTCTGCTCGAGGTAGGTTTTTATTCTCCTTTTCACCCCAAAAATTGCGCTGACGGGATTCTAAACTAAATGCCTATTTGTTGATTTTATAGAGTCGACTACCAGCGCCGGATTTTTTGTCATTAAGCTGTGTGTGACTGTAGAAGCGGAGTTGATGAGTCCATGTTTATGAAAATATATTAGTCTTTTTTCCATTGTTTCATTGCAACAGTCTTTGTGGCATATTTATCAATCGTCCATATACAAGGTTTATGACTTGAACCAATGATAACTATTGTGTATTGAATGTAGGGCTGGGCGATATGGCCTTTTTTTAATATCGCGATATTTTAAGGCCATATCGCGATACACGATATATATCTCGATATTTTGCCTTAGCCTTGAATGAACACTTGATGCATATAATCACAGCAGTATGATGATTCTATGTGTCTACATTAAAACATTCTTCTTCATACTGCATTAATATATGCTACTTTAAAACTTTCATGCAGAGAAGGAAATCACAACTAAAAAAAATCACTTTTTTTCATACAGTGTTGATCTGGAAATGTTTGCCTCGGAATTTTGATGGTGTGGGCATGTGGCATCGAATGGAGATGTTGACATGCGGAGTAAGCACTGTTCATTCTCTAGCAGGTGACTTTTCAAATGATGCTACATTTTAGCAGTAATGCTACTTTTTATAGCAACGCTTTCGCCCCACACTTGACAAATTACGGTTTTCTGTTCGACATATTCCCACTTGAAGCCAAACCACCGCCAGACGATGGACCCCCTGCTGTTTTTTGGGGAATTAATTATTCCTTCATTTGTTACCAGATTCGCACCTTCTTTCTCTCGTATTACCGCTCACACGGCTACGCTAGCATCACAGCTAACGTTTGCCATGCTGCTACCTCTTTGCTGCGTATGTGACGTATGACGTGACAGTATGTGACGTGTGTAGAAGCTGCACTTTGGGTCTGTGAGAAGGAGAGACAGGAAAGAGCGAGGAGAGCATGTAGTGTAATGCCCGCAGCTAAAAGCAAATGCGTGAGAAAGCATACTCGAATATCGCGATATAGTCATTTTCTATATCGCACAGAGACAAACCTGCGATATATCGCGCATATCGCCCAGCCCTAATTGAATGTACTTTTGAATGTGTTTGATAATAAGCACGTTTAGTGCACTGAATTGTATAGGTCATATTTATGCTGCTAATGGTTATTTTAGCACTTTATTGCATATTGTGATTCTGACATGTATGTTGATTTATATTGTACAATATTGAGGAAAAAACTAGAACCTGTTCTGAATACTTTATAATGCAATTAGTGTTATTTAATGAAGATATTTGATTTGTGTACACATTGATCTATAAGGATGGTCCTGGTTCTTACACAGGCCAGGCTTCTCTTTATGATGGCGAGCTAAGGAAAAAAAGCATCTAGTCCACGGATCGTTCTTGGGAGATTCCAGCCAGGAACCCCACCACCTGTTCTGTCTGGGCTGGTAGGAGGCTCTCGAGCCAACCCTCTACACATTTTCACAATTAACCGCAGCACATGGACTGTACTGCTTTACTCTCCAAAACCTTTCCCCAATAACTGTATTATCTGAGCTGAGATTTAAACAAGATCCAGAGACACTAAATAATTGAATTGGAATACACACAGAGCAATTTCTATTTTTGGGCAGAATTATTAGTGTTCCCAATGTTAAAAGGATAAAGCCATTGTTTACAAATTTGGTAAATAAATAACCAAAAAATTTATATTTTGTTGTTTTCTTACTGTACCGAAAATGAACCGAACCGTGACCTCTAAACCGGGGTACGTACCGAACCGAGATTTTTGTGTACCGTTACACCCTTAAAGATATGTATAGAAAACAATCTTTGCATGACATTAAATTAAAATTAGTCCATTATTCTTGCTTGTAATTTACAACAAATAAACAAAAATACCACATTATACACACTAAAAGCGTAAATCTAATTCATAGTAAATAAAAAATGGTCAAAAAAATATTTAAGAAAATAACACTAAAAATATATATATAATTAATCAATGGAAAATAATGCATATATTTCATTTATTTGTAATAATATTTAAATATACATGCATTGTTGCCCAAGTGTCCGGACCAGGGTTGCCCATTACGTCAATAGCGAGCTACCGGTCAATGGTGGAGGGTGTGTCAGTCTATCGCCAGCCAGGCATCAAGAAAATAGTCCTAAAAATGGGCGATCATCAATCTTCACAATGATGTCACTTTCGTCACTTGATTGACATTCACTGCATCCCAGGATCTTGTGAGATGACGCTTCCAGATACCAGATCATTATTAAGAAAAAATTACCGAAAAGAAGGCGAGAAACACTTTTTTTTCTCAACAGATTCTCGCACCGTACCTGCTGTCAAAACTCTAAAGACCGTCTGCACGGTTCCTGTCTTCACAATAAAAACGCTGCTTCATCCTGCCTCCGCTAACAAAATCAGAGTCTTAGAAAGCTAGCACACACAAGCTAGCAATCTACGGAGTTTGCCACCAATGTATTTCTTGTAAAGTGTATAAAAAGGTGTATGGAAGTTAGACAAAAAAGATGCCAAAAACCAACCACTTTCATGTGGTATTGGACAGAAAAGGGGACTTTTTTTCTCCTCCATTTGAAAATGTGGACGTTATCAGCACTACTGTCTGATTCCAATCAATACAAGTCATCAGAATCAGGTAATACACCAACTTATATTCTTGTCTTCATGAAAGAAAGGAATCTACATGTGTTAAACATACTTGTATTGTCATTAAACACCGTTGACTTGTTAACAAAAACCTCTCTTTCATAAATAAATAAATATAAATTATATATATGAATGCGGTAGATCCCCTCCACTTGGTCAATTGAAAAGTAGCTCGCCTGCAGAAAAAGTGTGGGCACCCCTGGTCCAAACTGTACAGTGTGAAAATAAGACAGATATTGTAGTGATGAAAGGGTTAAAGAAGTCATGCTTGTGGAGGTCGGCCTGTTGGCTCTGGCAGCTGATTGGTCGCACCCACTTACACCGTCCCGCCCCCTTTTCCCCATCATCCTCTGCGGCCAGGAGAGCGAGCCAGCCAGCAGGCTTTCACGGCTCTCAAGCGCCATCGTAAAAACCTTTACGACACACACACACACGCACACAAAATGCTGCAACATCAGAGAAAATACACAGATAATGTGATTGTTGATCAATGCTTGAAACAAAAGAGAATACTTAATGAAGCTTGACAAATATGAAAAACATATAGCTTGTAATATTTCAGTCTGTCATCCAGTCCATGACTGCATAGTGAATGTGTTCATGTGTCGTTTCATGAATTCTTGCTACTTCCACATGATTGCAATATACACACAGAAAAGGTACACACACACACGACATGTACACAAAAAATATACACGTCTAAAACAGAAAATATACACACACGTGCACAGAAAATATACACGTACAACATACAAAATATATACACAGAAAATACACACACCCAAAACAGAAAATATACACACACACACACACACACACACACACACAAACGTATACACAAAAAATATACACATTCAACACATAAAATACATATAATACAACATATACAAGATATAAGGGATATAAAATATACATATTCCACACATTGACAATACAAACATACACATATCAATCAATCAATCAATCAAAGTTTATTTAAATAGCCCTTAATCACAAGTGTCTCAAAGGGCTGCACAAGCCACAACGACATCCTCGGCTCAGATCCCTATATAAAATATAGGAATATGTAAATAAACATATTTACCACATATAAAATATAGGGATATGTAAATAAACATATTCACCACATATAAAATATAGGGATATGTAAATAAACATTCACCACATATAAAACACACATAAAATATAGGGATATGTAAATATACATATTCACCACATAAAATACACATACAATATAGGGATATGTAAATAAACATATTCACCACATATAAAGTACACATAAAATATAGGGATATGTAAATATACATATTCACCACATATAAAATACACATAAAATATAGGGATATGTAAATAAACATATTCACCACATATCAAATACACATATACAATATAGGGATATGTAAACAAACATATTCATCACATATAAAATACACACATAAAAAATATAAGGCTCCAGCGCCCCCCCGCGACCCCAAAGGGAATAAGTGGTAGAAAATGGATGGATGGATAAAAAATATAGGGATATGTAAATAAACATTCACCACATAAAATATAGGAATATGTAAATAAACATTCACCACATAAAATGCACATATAAAATATAGGGATATGTAAATAAACATATTGAAGAGAGAACACATGCTCAGTGGCCCTGAGATCGGTAGGTCGTGAGTTCAAACCCCGGCCGAGTCATACCAAAGAAAAACGGGAAAATGGTACCCATTGCCTCCCTGCTTGGCACTCAGTATCAAGGGGGGGTTAAATCACCAAAATGATTCCCGAGCGCAGCCAACGCTGCTGCTCACTGCTCCCCTCACCTTCCAGGGGGTGGAACAAGGGGATGGGTTAAATGCAGAGAGTAATTTCACCACACCTAGTGTGTGTGTGACTATCAGTGGTACTTTAACTTTAAAACAGATTGTTGAGCACAGTCTGCCCAGTCAAATTCCTTGTGTGTTACACATTTGGCCAATAAAACCCATTCTGATTTGATAAACAACAGAAAATATACAAAACAGGATGTGTTTGAGATCTGTTTTCCAAAAAACATCACAGTTTTCCTCCATGAAGTATTTCAACCATTCCAACATCAAAAACCTTCGGGTAAACATTTCTTCACACCCCAAAAACTCTGTTTTCACAAAATTCAAAATGTTCTAAAAATGAATTCCTCTCATAAATCTGTGCTATTTCTCCATTTTCAAACATTCCAACATCAACGCTATCTCACATACTAATGTTACATTCCCAAAACTTCCCACATTGTTCATCATTCCACATTTTCTACAACAATATTTCCATTTAAAAACAAATGGACAATTTGTAAAGGTTGTACGTTTGTCAGCTGATTCAAAGCAGAGAAAAGACAAATAAATCAAACATCCAAGACCAGCAGTTTTTGCCAACCCAAGAACTCACAATTTCAAGAAATTCTACATTCCCGAACACAAATTCCTCATGACTCTCTCAATTTTTATTTCATAGAATTGTGAATCCATCCAAAATGTTCAAGAATTCATTTTTAAAGAGGTTTTTCCAGCCATCTCCATGCACAATCACACATTTCTCAACTGTCTAAAACCATTGCAACACCACAAAGTTCAGCTCATACATAACTATAGATTTCAGTTATTTACACAAATTCCACAATTTTCCTGGAATTCCACATTTAACCACAATTCATTCATTTCTTTGTACGCATTAATAACCACAATTCATCCAATTATTTGTACGCATTAATAACCACAACTCATTCAATTATTTGCACGCATTAATAACCACAATTCGTTCAATTCTTAGTACGCATTAATAACCACAATTAATTCAATTATTTGCACGCATTAACAACAACAATTAATTCAAATCTTTGTACGCATTAATAACCCCAATTCATTCAATTATTTTACGCATTAATGACCACAACTAATTGAATTTTTGCACGCATTAATAACAACAATTCATTCAATTATTTGCATGCATTAATAACCACAATTCTTTAAACAGATTAATAACCACAATTCATTCAATTCTTTACACGCATTAATAACCACAATTCATTAAATTATTTATACGCATTAATAACCACAATTATTTGCACGCATTAATAACCAATTCATTCAATTCTTTGCACGCATTAATAACCACAATTCATTCAATTCTTTGTACGCATTAATAACCACAATTCATTGAATTCGTTGCACGCATAAATAACCACAATTCAATAAATGCTTCGTACTCAATAACCACAATTCATTAAATTCTTCGTACTCCTTAACCACAATTTTTTGTACGCATTTATAACCACAATTCATTCAATTCTTCCAACTCATTAATAACCACAATTTTTTGTACGCATCAATAACCACAATTCATTCAATTCTTTGCATGCATTAATAACCACAATTCATTCAATTCTTTGTACGCATTAATAACCACAATTCATTCAATTCTTTGTACGCATTAATAACCACAATTCATTGAATTATTTGCACGCATAAATAACCACAATTCATTAAATTCTTCGTACTCCTTAATAACCACAATTTTTTGTACGCATTAATAACCACAATTCATTCAATTCTTTGCACACATTAATAACCACAATTCTTTGTACGCATTAATAACCACAAATCATTCAATTCTTTGTATGCATTAATAACCACAATTATTTGCACGCATTAATAACCACAATTCATTCGATTCTTTGTATGCATTGATAACCACAATTCATTCAATTATTTGCACGCATTAATAATCACAATCCTTATTTAGTTTTAACGCCCTGAAATGCTAATTGCTTTGCTGAAGAACACCAAACGCAACGCTGGACCATTATGGCAATCTTTTTACCACAAAAACTCAACTTTCAAAATAATTTAATTAATTTAGTGACAAATAAGTAAAATAATAATAGTAACAACAATTAATTAAAATAAAACAATTATAAAATTTTGTTTTTTTAATTACTTTTTCCACTTATTTTATGTGTGCTTTTTGTTTGTCAATTAAATGCACAAATCCTCACATTTATTGTTGCAATACATCTTTGGACCAGTATTTCAAGTCAAAGCATAATAATTTTGCAAATGTATCAATAAGTGATTTAATTACATTATCCTTCTAGAAACCTTTATTTTGGTAGCGCAGTCAGACCAGATGTTGCGCACAGCACTATTATTGTGCAGGGGGAGTTGGGGAGTGTGCTGCTGTTCTGAGCTTGACCAGTTTGGAGACGACTTGAGGCTGTTTAGACAAAAAAAAGTAAGGCCAAATGATAAGTATCATTTTTTGTCTAGTGATTATCTTTTTTTATTTATTAATCATCCATCCATCCATTTTCTACTGCTTGTCCCTTTTGGAGTCGCGGGGGCTGCTGGAGCCTATCTCAGTAGTCCAACAAAATAATACACAATAATACAATAATAATACAATTCTAGTCCAATTCAACACAAACCTGGCCCAGCAACATTCAGAATAGCAATCAGAGTAATTGAGAGGACACAAAACAATTCAAAGTAGCCAATCAAAAATGAATAATATCAACAACAGTATCAATATTAATAAGAATTCCAACACAACAGTGATTAAAAATCCCACATTTACATTATCATCACAGCCATTTATAAAAAATACAAAAAAAATGTTCAAAAAATTAACAATAGTGCATCTTATAAGCTTGACAACACATTGTGTCCGATATTACCACAAGGATAAAATAAGTCATATTTTCGGTTCATTTAGTAGTTAAAACCCATTTATTATTATCTTAACTAAATGCTTTTTTTTCTACTGATATAATCTCCAGTCAGTATGTATTATGTGTGTATACCAGTCAGTATTTATTATGTGTGTATACCAGTCAGTATGTATTGTGTGTATACCAGTATGTATGTATTATGTGTCTGTATACCAGTCAATATGGATTACGTGTGTATACCAGTGAGTATGTATTATGTGTGTATACCAGTCAGTATGTATTATGTGTGTACACCACTCAGTATGTATTATGTGTGTATCCCAGTTAGTATTTATTATGTATATCAGCCAGTATGAGTTGGACTATCACTATCTATCCAATTTTTTAATAATACTGTTTTTCTTATGATGGTGGAACCATGGTGACTTCTAGGACTGGGCGATATGGCCTTTTATTAATATCTCGATATTTTTAGGCTATGTAACGATACACGATATATATCTCAATTTTTTGCCTTAGCCTTCAATGAACACTTGATGCATATAATCACACCAGTATGATGATTCTATGTGTCAACTTCAAAACATTCTTGTTCATACTGCATTAATATATGCTAATTTTAAACTTTCATGCAGAGAGGGAAAGCACAACTAAGTCAATTTACCAAAACTGTATTTATTAAACAGTTATTAAGCAGTGGCACAAACATTCATGTAAATTCCAAAACAGAAAGGGCAAGATTGTCAGACATTTTAAAACAAGCTATTAGTGCACTTTTGTGCATGATGTCACTAAGATGACATATCAAAACAACACTAAATTAAAGTGCACTTTTTGTACAGAACGCCACTACAATAGTTAAAACATATAAAGTGCACTTTTGTGCATGATGTCACACAAGATATTTTACTAACTGTCAAATAAAAATTAGCTGCATAATAGGAAATCAAATAGTGTATGTCCTTTGCTATGTGGTAGGTTCCTGCGGACGTTATCTCCTTCTGTTGACTATTTTTTTTTTCATACAGTGATGATGTGGAAATGGTGGCTTGGGCATTTTGTTGGTGTGGCACCGGCCGGAGATGTTGACATGCGGAGTTTCAAGCACTCTTCATTCTCTTGCGGGTGACTTTTCAAATGGTGCTACTTTTTGTAGCAACGCTTCTGCCGCATACTTGTAAAACATCTTCCCACTTGAAGCCAAACCACCGCCTGACGATGGACCCCGTGCTGTTTTTCTTGGGAATTAATTCTTCCTTCATTTATTACCAGATTCGCACCTTCTCTCTCTCGTATTACCACTCACACCGCTCCGTTAGCACCACTGCTAACGTTACTCATGCTGCTACCTCTCTGCTCGGCAAGAGCATATGACGTTGCACGCGCGTTAGTATGTGACGTATGTAAGAAAGTGTGCTTGTTTTATGTCTCTGAGAAGCAGAGACAAGAAAGAGTGAGAAACGCCTGCAGTGTAATGCCCGCAGCTAAAAGCAACTGCGTGAGGACGTATACTCGAATATCACGATATAGTCATTTTCTATATCGCACAGAGACAAACCCGCGATATATCGAGTATATTCGATATATCGTCCAGCCCTAGCGACTTCCTAAACTTCTTGCCATCCAAACAATACCCCGTTTGTTGACAAGAAGATTGACAGCCATGGAATCACATTCAATCTCTTTATTAACCAGAGGTAACACAATCCATTGAAAAGAATATTGAACAACAAATCAATGATTGAAGTGACAAACTTGCCATCCAAACAATATCCCGTTTTTTGACAAGAAGATTGACAGCCATGGAATCACATTCAATCTCTTTATTAACCAGAGGTAACACAATCAGGTGAAAATATTCAAAAGAGCTGGCGTCAGAGCCGACACAAATATTTTCTGTTGCGCCCCCCATTGGAGGAAGAAAATATTTCACGCCCGCCACTCTATTTGAGAAGGACTGGCTAAAGCTAACTAACACAGCTCTGTTGAAACCCTGGATGACGTCACACGTCACTTGGCAACAGGCCTTACCTTTTAAAAGTACAGACACACTGTGCTCTAAATGAAACATTTATTTAACTGCAAATGCCAGATATTTGACTTTTTTTAAGTAACGTATGAATTACTTTTATTTAGGAGTAATTCCTTTGGTAATTCAAATCCCTTTTTTGGTACAGTAACGAGTAACTACAGCTAGTTACTTTTTAAAAGTAATTTTCAGAAGACGGGTCACACATAATCAATAAATCATTTCCCCTTGTATGTCATGAAGAGACGGGGGATGGGTGGCAGACTTACCTTTGCTTCTTGGGGACCGAGTGTTCCACCTCGATACACTTCCCGTGAACTTCCACTTTACCTAAAAAACAGAAACCATGTTTGTACAAAATGTAGATGTTATAGTTCTGGCAGCTGTAAGCATGTGCAGAAATAAGTCCGAAGTCAAAAAAGAGGCCATTTTGGATACAATTATATTTAAAGGTGTACTTAACATTCATAAATAGCATAGTTTGTCTATAAAATTGTCATAAGTATACAATGTTATGCAGGGGTGTACTTATAACAATTTTATAAACAAATTATGCTAAGTATAAATGTTAATAAGTATACAATGTTATGCAGAGGTGTACCTATAACAATTTTATAGACAAATTATGCTATTTATAAATGTTAATAAGTATACAATGTTATGCAGAGGTGTACTTATTACAACGTGGAAAGTGGGGCGAAATGTTTTGTTCTTCATGGGCGGCGTAACAGAAAATTATTGAGAACAATTGCCCTTTTTTAAAGAAATAAACAATTACAGTGAATGTCATATATAAAAATAAATAACATTTTAAATAAGTACAGCCATTTTTTGGGATAATGGTAGTACAAAAATACATTTGATTAAATAATGATTTACATTTTTTGGTCAATTGCAGGCAAATTGATTAATTTTCAATCTTTTCTGTTACAAACTAAAAAACAATGTTAAATGTATTCGTTGTTGAAATTGAATCTATTATCCTTTCTTTTGTGTTGTCTTTAATGTTAAGGATACAATGTTATGCAGAGGTGTACTTATAACAATTTTATAGACAAATTATGCTATTTATATTTGCAGTGGAAAGTGGGGGTCGAAATGTTTTCTTCTTCATGGAGGGGCGTAACAGAAAATAATTGAGAACATTTTTTTAAAGAAATAAACAATAATTACAATAAATGTCATATATAAAAATAAATAGCATTTTAAATAAGTTTAAACATTTTTTGGATAATGGTAGTACAAAAATACATTTGATTAATGATTTACGTTTTTTGGGTCAATTCCAGGCAAATTGATGCATTTTCAATCTTTTCTGTTACATTACAGACTAAAAACAATGTTAATGAATCTTTGTTGTAAGTTGATCTATATTTCTTTCTTTTGCGTTTAATGTTAAAAAGGACACGATGTAATGCAGAGGTGTACTTATTACAATTTAAAAGAAAAATTATGTTATTTATAGTCACAGCAGAGAGTGAGGGAGGGGGTGTAACGGAGAATAATTGAGAAGCACTGCTTTAAGCCAAAGGTGTCCAAACTTTCTCCACTCTGGCCAGCCGAGCTTTAAGTTCACAGCGGAACTTTAGAAAGGAAAACTTTCAAGGCCAGAAAAAAGAAAAAAAAGAAAATGTTGAACAAATTAATTTTTATTCATGAAGATGTCAAACAATTGCTTTCTTTTGGGTGATCATTTGTAGAGCGATTATTTTATTACAAAACCCAAAACCAGTAAAGTTGGCACGTTGTGTAAATGGTAAATGAAAACAGAATACAATGATTTGCAAATACCTTTTTAACTTATATTCAATTGAATAGACTGCAAAGACAAGGTATTTCATGTTCACACTGAGAAACGTATTTTTTTTTTGCAAATAATCATTAACTTAGAATTTAATGGCAGCAACACAATGCAAAAAAGTAGTCAGAGGGGCATTTTTACCACTGTGTTACATGGCCTTTCCTTTTAACAACAACCTTTGGGAACTGAGGAGACACATTTTTGAAGCTTTTCAGGTGGAATTCTATCCCATTCTTGCTTGATGTACAGCTTAAGTTGTTCAACAGTCTCCGTCGTGGTATTTTAGGCTTCATAATGCGCCACACATTTTCAATGGGAGACAGGTCTAGACTACAGGCAGGCCAGTCTAGTACCCGCACTCTTTTACTATGAAGCCACGCTGTTGTAACACGTGGCTTGGCATTGTCTTGCTGAAATAAGCAGGGGTGCCCATGATAACGTAGCTTGGATGGCAACATATTTTGCTAAAAAAAACTGTATGTGCCTTTTAGCATTAATGGTGCCTTCACAGATGTGTAAGTTACCCATGCCTTGGGCACTAATACACCCCCATACAATCGCAGATGCTGGCTTTTCAACTTTGCGCCTATAACAGTCCGGATGGTTATTTTCCTCTTTGACCCGGAGGACACGACGTCCACAGTTTCCAAAAACAATTTGAAATGTAGACTTCTCAGACCACAGAACACTTTTCCACTTTGCATCAGTCCATCTTAGATGAGCTGGGCTCCAGCGAAGCCGGCTGCGTTTCTGGGTGTTGTTGATAAATGGCTTTCGCTTTGCATAGTAGAGTTTTAACTTGCACTTACAGATGTAGCGACCGACTGTAGTTACTGACAGTGGTTTTCTGAAGTGTTCCTGAGCCCATGTGGTGATATCCTTTATACACTGATGTCGCTTTTTGATGCAGTACAGCCTGAGGGATCGAAGGTCCGTAATATCATTGCTTACGTGCAGTGATTTCTCCAGATTCTCTGAACCTTTTGATATTACGGACCGTAGATGGTGAAATCCCTGAATTCTTTGCAATAGCTCGTTGAGAAATGTTGTTCTTCAACTGTTCGACCATTTGCTCATGCATTTGTTGACAAAGTGGTGACCCTCGCCCCATCCTTGTTTGTGAATGACTGAGCATTTCATGGAATCTACTTTTATACCCAATCATGGCACCCTCCTGTTCCCAATTAGCCTGTTCACCTGTGGGATGTTTCAAATAAGTGTTTGACGAGCATTCCTCAACTTTCTCACTCTTTTTTGCCACTTGTGCCAGCTTGTTTTAAATATGTTGCAGCCATCAAATTCCAAATGAGCTAATATTTGCAAAAAATAACAATTTTCCAGTGTGAACATTAAGTATCTTGTCTTTGCAGTCTATTCAATTGAATATAAGTTGAAAAAGATTTGCAAATCATTGTATTCTGTTTTTATTTACCATTTACACAATGTGCCAACTTCACTGGTTTTGGGGTTTGTATTATTTTACACCTTATAGCCTCAATGCGCATTTTGGTGAAAATAGTTGGAATGAACAATTTGTATTTATTTTTCCCCCCAAATAAACTCACACCAACAACAGCTGTTTGTAAATGTTGCAGTTTATAAATAAAGGTTTACAAAAAAAAAAATACAAATAAAAAATTTTAAAAAATGTTTAAAAAAAGTAGCCTCTGCGCATGCACTTAGCATAGATCCAACGAATCGTTGACTAAATTAATCGCCAACTATTTTTATAATCGATTTAATCGATTAGTTGTTGCAGCCCTAGCTGATTGGAGAGCTAGCTTGCTTAGCTAGTGGGTCCATGACGATGACTAGACGTTTTGTTTGATCGACCGTTTTACTGCCGTGCTACAGACACCGTTTGGAAACAACTTAAGTACGGTATGTAAATAAACATTTACAGAATATTTCTGTGTAAATAACTAATTTCACAACGTATATATAATTACCAGGATTTTAGGATAACATTTAATGGATGAATTGTGTGTGGGAGATGAAGATGAGGAGCTCTTGGACTCATTTGTGGGACATTTACTTCCACGTGTGGGCGAGCAGTCAGAGTCGGGTTTGGTGGAATATTAATTACCACCACTTTTTCTCTTCAACTGTTTTTATTTAGCCCAAAAACTTATTTCTACACACATTTTGTGAAGAATCATGTTTGTCACTTTTTGAAGATAAATGCCACCCGACCCTTTAAACTGCAGTTGCATGGGATAAAGGGAAGTAACGATAAACGATATTTATTATAAAACTTCGGACAGTTAGTATATTTTAAAGTATATTGTGTGTCTATTTGATGTTTTAAATAAAGCTGTTTGTTAAGAGTGTTTATGGGTACTTTTTCAGCACATTCAACAACAATAATAATAACTAATTATTTTGGTCATAAAAAAATGTTTAAATTGTAAAAATAATTATAATAAAAAAATTATAAATAAAAAAATATTTGGGTCACAATAACTGTGATTATGTTATATCTGCATATGAAAAATAAACATTCACATATGGGTTGGATTTGAAATAAAATGGAATTGTAGTGTTGCAGTGTGTATCTGGTTTTTGTGTGGGATTTCAAGTAGCAGTAGAGTGTAAAAACCAGCTGCCTCTATATTGAAACTATTATCATATAAATCTGATTTATGACTCCAAAAGACTTCCAAAGTTTGGGAATAAATAGATATGATGAAAATAGTATCAATCTCACAGAGATTCCTGAGCCATTTTGAGAGATCATGAGCAAGCCAGTCACATGACGTAGAGGAGGAACCACAGAGCCCTTCCCCACCAACAACAATGCTAATCAAGCAGACTTTGTGAGAGCCAACAACGATTACTTTGGAAACAATTATGATCCACGACCTTATATTTTTGAGCCTGAACACAAAGAGGATGAGCAATAAGTTATAGAGTGCTAAACGGATGTAGCTTTATTGTGACACTATAGCAGCAATGCTAGGTGCTAAACATACAAACTAACCTTAATAAAACAAACACTGTAACATTTCCACTCTCGTTTGGGAGGTTACATACTTCCGTTTAGATGAAGATTCAATAACAATCCTCACAAAGGGTTAAAAAAAAAAAGTTGTCGCAACAAGCATCTTTTTGTGTCTATTTCGCCATCTCGGGGGATGTGAAAGTGGACCAGCATGTTGGTCCATGGCCACATTTGTCTACTAGCAGATGAGAGATGCATGAATCATCATCTAGAACTTACTTTTAGCAAGTTTGAGACAAAGCAGAAGTCAGTGTGTCAACAATGGCAGCGTAAACTAGCATTAGCTCACAGCTATCAATGCTCCACTAAAATAGTCCGTCTGCGTTAGTGCTTATAACAACAATATCACTCATATTTGGTTCATTTATAGGTCACAACATGTAAATGGAGTATTGTTGGCACTTTGTGGATGCTTGAGGGTATAATTAGAGGATCTGTTGACTCAATTGTTGAATGTTTTTTATTTTAAATTGATCTAAAACACAACCTGTTTTGTATGTGTGTCTTTTATATAAATGTGTTGTCTGTTTTATATATGTGTCGTGTGTGCCTTTCATATGTGTTGTGTGAGTGTGAATGTTGTCTATCTGTGTTGGCCCTGCGATGAGGTGGCGACTTGTCCAGGAAGGCGGCTACCGCCCGAATGCAGCTGAGATAGACTCCAGCGACCCCGATAGGGATAAGCGGTAGAAAATGGATTGATGGTGTGTGTTTGTTTTTTATATGTGTTGTGTGTGTCTATTTTATGTGTGCTGTGTGTGTGTCTATTTATAAGTGTTGTGTGTCTATTTTATGTGTGCTGTGTGTCTATTTTATGTGTGCTATGTGTCTATTTTATGTGTGCTGTGTGTCTATTTTATATGTGCTGTGTTTGTCTATTTCATATACTGTGTGTGCTGTGTATATTTTATGTGTCATGTGTGTCTATATTATGTGCTGTGTGTGTCTATTTTATATGTGTGTTGCATTTGTCTATTTTATATATCGTGTGTCTATTTTCTGTGTGTTGTGTATGTACATTTTCTGTGTGTCTATTTTATGTGTTGTGTCTAATATTTCTCTGTTGTGTGTGTATTGTTTCTGTGTTGAGTATTATTTCTGTCACTTATTATATATGTACTATTTCTGTGTTGTGTGTATATTTTCTGTGTTGTGTACTATTTCTGTGTTGTGTGTATATAGTTCCTGCATGTGTGTATTTTTTGTATGTATAATATTAATGATTTACATCACGACATGATGAATTATAATGATTTATATCATGACGCCATGAATAATAATAATGATTTACATCATGAATAATAATAATGATTTACATGATGACGTCAGGAATAATATTAATGATTTACATCATAAATAATAATTGTTTCAGTAAATTCAAGATGTTTGTCATAAACCTTCTTCTTTGTAAACACTTTGAACACTTTCCTAAAGTGGATCATATTAATACACTGTTTACTAATCCATGCAACAATTTCATTCCACACACTAAAGGTTTTGAGTGTTGTACCTGCAGACAAATGTTTTCTCTCAGGTTACATTTCTCCTCTTCAGTTGAGAAGAATTGTTGCACATTCTTGGCCACCAGTTTACTTTTAGGCGGTTTGCAAATGCACCAAATCATTGCATTTCAATATCTTTGATTGTAATAAAGTATTTGAATGTGCAACATTATTAATTATTTATAGATTAATGAATGAAGTGTAATTCTTTCTACAACTCGGTCAAAGTAAAGATGAATAAGGATAGTTTCATTTACGTGTGATGAATATTAGCAAAGGGAACAACTGGCATGGCGACCTTGGAATACTACAAATTAATGGCCGTTTTATGAATGACTTTTGATACCAATCTAAACGGGGACTTTTCCATTAATCAGCAATGTACAAGCCGACTGTTTTTTTTTTTGGTGTTGTTGCTGTTTTTTGTTTTTAATGGCAAACGAAAGGCGAACAAGACGTGGTTGTGGTGGCTCCTGCACGGACGTGCTTCGAATGGCGAACATTAGCAAGGTGCGACTTTTAATGTGTGATTCGTGGAATGATTCGGTCGGCATCGATGATTAGCAGCCGCACCTCCCCCCTCAGCAAAGTTGAATGGCCCCCACGGGCGTGTGGCTCCTCGTTTCTCCCGACTATATCGCCACAAAGACCCCGTTCGAGCTCTTCTTCCGCCCGGACACGATGGCGGACACGGACGGCGACAAAGTGTGGCGCCAACTCACCAGAAAAGGTTTCTATCGCCTTCATGGCCCAATGGTCGTCCGGACAATCCACGAACGCGTAGCCGCTTTTCACCAGGAAATGTCCCGCATAAGGGATCTTGTGCTCGTCGAAGGTCCTCCCGAGGTCCTCGGCGGTCACGCCGTCCACCAGGTTCCCGATGTACAGTTTGTGCATGGCGGTTTCTCGCAGATGAAAAAGTTGTGTTCGTCAAAAATGTTAGACGCACAAAGTCGACATGAAACGGGTCGCGGAGCGAACGAGCGAGGCGATGCCGAAGAAGAAGGAGATGTGAGTAATGGACGACTATGGCGGAATGGGAACAACTCCGAGATGTTGTCTTTTTCTTTTGAACCGTGGAGATCTTCTCCTCTGTAGCCACGCCCACTACCAGCCAATGTTGACCACGCCTCTAAGCCACACACCAATTCAGTTTCCGCCGGCAGGAAACCACGTGGTTCATGAAGCAGGAATGGGGGCGGAGCTTCACGAGTACTATACGAGGGGTGGGCGGGTCACGCACATATCGATACCAGGGGCAGTATGGGCAGCCGGATCGATACCAGCGTGAGAATCTATGTTTTTGTTGTGTATTGTCGTTTATTGTTGTATTGTTAAAAGTGTTTTTGTTGTTATTTTTGAACTATTTGAGTATATTGTATTATTGTTAAAAGTGTTTTTGTTATTATTTTACACTATTTGAGTATATTGTTGGATTGTTAAGTTTTTGTTTTTTTTGCAGTATTTGAGTATATTGTTGTTTTGTAAAAGTGTTTGTTATTATTTTTGCACTAGTTTAGCATATTGTTGTATTGTTAAAAGTGTTTTTTAATTATTTGAGTATATTGTTGTATTGTTAAAAGTGTTTTTGTTATTATTTTACACTATATAAGTATATTGTTCGATTGTTAAGTGTGTTTTTTTTTGCAGTATTTGAATATACTGTTGTATTGTAAAAGTGTTTGTTATTATTTTTGCACTAGTTTAGCATATTGTTGTATTGTTAAAAGTGTTTTTGTTCTTATTTTGAACTATTTCAGTATAGTGTTGTATTGTTAAAATTGTTTTTGTTGTTATTTTGAACTATTTGAGTATATTGTTGTATTGTTAAAAGTGTTTTTCTTATTCTTTTTACACTATTTGAGTATATTGTTGGATTTTTAATTGTTTTTTTTTGCAGTATTTGAATATTTTGTTGTAATGTAAAAGTGTTTGTTATTATTATTGCACTAGTTTAGCATATTGTTGTATTGTTAAGTGTTTTTGTTCTTATTTTGAACTATTTCAGTATAGTGTTGTATTGTTAAAATTGTTTTTGTTGTTATTTTGAACTATTTGAGTATATTGTTGTATTGTTAAAAGTGTTTTTCTTATTATTTTTACACTATTTGAGTATATTGTTGGATTGTTAAGTGTTTTTTGCAGTATTTGAGTATATTGTTGTATTGTAAAAGTGGTTCTTATTATTTTTGAACTAGTTTAGCATATTGTTGTATTGTTAAAAGTGTTTTTGTTCTTATTTTGAACTATTTGAGTATATTGTTGTATTGTTAAAAGTGTTTTTGTTATTATTTGGAATTATTTGATCCACAACCTTATATTTTTGAGCCTGAACACAAAGAGGATGAGCAATAAGTTATAGAGTGCTAAACGGATGTAGGTTTATTGTGACACTATAGCATTAGCACCAATGCTAGGTGCTAAACATACAAACTAACCATAATAAAACAAACACTGTAACATTTCCACTCTCATTTGGGAGGTTACATACTTCCGTTTAGATGAAGATTCAATAGCAATCCTCACAAAGGGTTAAAAAAAAAAAAAGTTGTCGCAACAAGCATCTTTTTGTGTCTATTTCGCCATCTCGGGGGATGTGAAAGTGGACCAGCATGTCGGTCCATGGCCACATTTGTCTACTAGCAGATGAGAGATGCATGAATCATCATCTAGAACTTACTTTTAGAAAGTTTGAGACCAAGCAGAAGTCAGTGTGTCAACAATGGCAGTGTAAACTAGTATTAGCTCACAGCTATCAATGCTCCACTAAAATAGTCTGTCTGCGTTAGCACTTATAACAACAATATCGCTCATATTTAGTTCATTTTTAGGTCACAACATGTAAATGGAGTATTGTTGGCACTTTGGGAATGCTTTAGAGTAAAATTAGAGGATCTGTTGACTCAATTGTTGAATGTTTTTTTATTTTAAATTGATCTAAAACACAACCTGTTTTGTATGTGTGTCTTTTATATAAATGTGTTGTCTGTTTTATATATGTGTTGTGTGTGTCTTTTATATGTGTTGTGTGAGTGTGAATGTTGTCTGTCTATCTGTGTTGGCCCTGCGATGAGATGGCGACTTGTCCAGGTAGGCGGCTACCGCCCGAATGCAGCTGAGATAGACTCCAGCGACCCCGATAGGGATAAGCGGTAGAAAATGGATGGATGGTGTGTGTGTTGTGTGTTTGTTTCATATGTGTGTTGTGTGTGTCTATTTTATATATGTTGTGTCTATTTTATGTGCTGTGTGTTTATTTTATGTGCTGTGGGTCTATTTTATATGTGCTGTGTGTCTATTTTATATGTGCTGTGTGTGTGTCTATTTTATATGTGCTGTGTGTCTATTTTATATGTGCTGTGTGTGTGTGTCTATTTTATGTGTTGTGTGTGTGTGTGTCTATTTTTTGCACTATTTGAGTATATTGTTTTATTGTTACTAGCCAATAAATTTGTTTTTGTTATTATTTTTGCACTATTTGAGTATTTTGTTGTATTGTTGTAGGCAAATAATACATTTTGTTTTTATTCAACAATCTTATTTAAGAAACAGATATGAACACAGCATTTTAGTAAAGTGTAAGAATAGCCACAAAATAATAGAATACTTCTATTTTATTAAATGGAAAAATAAGTTTAAAAAAAAACAGCAAAAACTGCTATTGTTTTTGTTGTTATTTTGAACTACTTGAGTATATTGTTGTATTGTTAAACGTGTCTTTGCTGTTATTTTGAACTATTTGAGTATATTGTTGTATTGTTAAGGGTTTTTAATTTGTTTGGGTACTATTTTAGTATATTGTTTTATTGTTAAATGTGTTTTTGTTATTATTTTTGCACTATTTTAGTATATTGTTGTATTGTTAAAAGTGTTTTTGTTGTTATTTTGTACTATTTGAGTATATTGTTGTATTGTTCAAAGTGATATGAACACAGCATTTTAGTAAACTGTAACAATAGCCACAAAATAATAGAATACTTCTATTTTATTACATGAAAAATAAGTTTTAAAAAAATAAGCCAAAACTGCTATTGATTTTGTTGTTATTTTGAGCTATTTGAGTATATTGTTCAAATTGTTTTTGTTGTTTTGTTGTCTATTCATTTAATGGCTGACTTTGTGACCAATATATACATACATACACTAACATCTACAACACCACAAACGAATATACATATTTGTGAAAATGAACATAGAAGAGAACTGATTTTATTTGTATTTCTTTATTTTGTGATCACGCTAGTATCTACCCGATTTTGACAGAACCCTTGGTATCGTAACTGTCGACATCTGGATGGATCCGCCCACCATTCAACAGATAGATGAGGTCATCAGTCGGGCCCCTCTTCGCTGAACACGACGTATCTTGCTTGGAATATTGCTTACTATGTATTCCTTTGACACGATACATTACATTTTCATATTTAATGTAGCGTTCAGACAAAACGCACCAGGTGCTGGAGATTTCCGAAAGTATTCGAAGGCTTTTCCCGTCTCTTTTCAAGTCTACGAACAATTCTACACTTCCCGGTTTTCCACCAATCACATTCACGCTACGAGGTGCATTCATGAACATCGAAATTTCCAATATCAACACGGTCAACGCAAGAAGCTCGTTGAAATGGCTCCACCGCGTCCATTAAACGGACTTTGACCGGTCGATGTTTTATAATACAAGCACAATCTAAACGATTTTATCCACTTCTTGGTATTCAGGAAAATATTTCTCGGTCATTTAAGTGATTATTTGTCGTAGTCGCCAGGCAACAAGCAACAACCCGCACGGATAGAACATTCTCAAAATGGAGGCCGTGATTACGTCACACTGCCTACCCAACACACCTCAATACTTTTTATAAATATGGACCCATAAATCGATATATACCCTATTTATCTGTTGTTGCGGCACACCATACAATCTTTAATCAATAAAGTGAAAAAATGCATACAAAATATTTGTTGCTAAAATTATTTCTTTCAATCAATTCCAATTTTGAAAATGCTACTTTTGTGTTTCTGAATGTAAATTGTGTTGATTTGAATGAGAAAACTTTTAAATTTGCTTAGAGCGCTGCACATTTATCATGACATAATTTGTATTAAATTATACGTATACAATTGTATTGCATTTGTTTTATTTTAAATATCTTTATTAAAATCTCTATTGTAATTATTAAAAATATATACATATAATGGAAATATAAAAACCTACCACGGCCTTTATAAAACACTAAAATGTAAAAATGTGTGTTAAGTGTTAAAAAAAAATGTTTTCTCTCTTATTTAAAAACCTGACAAATATACTTTGAAATGAAGCAAAGATGCTTCGTTACACATTTATGTCATTTTGAATAGAAACATACTTGATTTTCTACAGGAGTTTGCACGCGCTAACGTCCCGCTGCCTGCACTGCCACCCAGCGGCCATGTTGTGAAACTACTAAAGTTGCGAAGGACGCACTTTTTTGCTTTTTCTTTCCGACAAAAATGAGCCACAAAATTCTTCAGAAAATAAAAACTCTCAACCAAAACGTTTCGGTTGCGATTAATTGACGTCAGTAGGACATAGTTTGCATGTGTAACGTCCACGCAGTTGCGTGTTTGTTGTGAAAACACAATCTGTCGGGCAACTTTTGCACTTCAATATTCATCAGCACTTTCGCCACTTTTTTTTTTTTAAATCTGAGCAAAATTGTCGTCATCGTTTGAAATCAGTCCGAACGATGCGAAGTAAAAGTCGCACTAATTGTCGCTAAATAGTCAGCAAAGTCCTGCACGGACGAACAAAGATGATTATTGACGCGCACAAAGACGAATCGTCCTCATCGAAACACCTCAGAAGCAGATTTCCAGCAAGAGGCCCGAAAGGCCAACTCCGATTCTATCGAAATTAAAACAATTTTTACTGGGAAAGTATTGGAAGGAAGGAATGACGGCAATGAATCGGATCAAGTACAAATTAATTCACTTCCATGAGCATCGATGAATTGGATCAAGTACGAATTAATTCGAAGCCGCGCGCCTTAAATGTGATTTGATTTGTGAAAACAACAATCAATGGCGAACTTTTGGTCGTCGGCCTTCGTGTTTGATGTGAAATATTGGGCAAGTTCAAGCGATCCAAAACTAAAAGACTTTGAGGAGGAAAATGCCGCAAAGGTGAAATGATGCAGGATGAAAAAAGAAAAATGAAAAGAAAAAGAAACAAATCCTAAAATGATTTAGTAGACAATGCTTAGAGTTTCAGTCCCAAAACGGAAGTTGGCAGAACAAACCGGAAGTGATGCGCGTTCTGACTTTCTGTCAAAAGTGACTAAAAAAGTAATTTCAGGATTTCAAATGTGAAAACAAAGAAGCTGAATTCTCAGATCTTGGAAGAAGGAAACACTGCAGGATCTTCTTTTTGCTTAAAAGTGTGTCAAGAACTCAGTGGATTCAACTCCTCACCTCCAAGAACATCTTCACCTTACCTCCAAGAACATCTACAACAGTCTTGGAACTCCAAGAACATCTTCACCATTCAACTTCTTACATCCAAGAACATCTTCAACATTCAACTCCTTACCTCCAAGAACATATTCAACATTCAACTCCTTACCTCCAAGAACATATTCAACATTCAACTCACTACCTCCAATAACATATTTACCTTACTTCCAAGAACATCTTCAACATTCAACTCCTCACCTCCAAGAACATATTCACCGTTCAACTCCTTACCTCCAATAACATATTCACCTTACTTCCAAGAACATCTTCAACATTCAACTCCTTACATCCAAGAACATCTTCAACATTCAACTTCTTACCCCCAAGAACATATTCAACATTCAACTCCTTACCTCCAAGAACATATTCAACATTCAACTCCTTACCTCCAAGAACATATTCAACATTCAACTCATTACCTCCAATAACATATTTACCTTACTTCCAAGAACATCTTCAACATTCAACTCCTCACCTCCAAGAACATATTCATCATTCAACTCCTTACCTCCAAGAACATCTTCAACATTCAACTCCTCACCTCCTAGAACATATTCACCGTTCAACTCCTTACCTCCAATAACATATTCACCTTACTTCCAAGAACATCTTCAACATTCAACTCCTTACATCCAAGAACATCTTCAACATTCAACTCCTCACCTCCAAGAACATCTTCAACATTCAACTCCTCACCTCCAAGAACATCTTCAACATTCAACTTCTTACCCCCAAGAACATATTCAACATTCAACTCCTTACTTAATGTAAAAATTAACACCCTATTTTGATACATTTATTACTGATATCATTTATCAAACAGTTTTATTGTAACATTTAACACCCTATTTTGATACATTTATTATTTATGTTATTTATAAAAAAGTTGTATTGTAATATTTAACACTCTATTTTTGATACAATTATTATTTATATTATTTATAATACAGTTGCATTGTAATATTTAGCACCCTAATTTGATACATTTATTGTTCATATCATTTATAAAACAGTTGTATTGTAATATTTACCACCCTATTTTGATACATTTATAGAATTGTTGAAAAAGAATAGAGAATAGAATAGAATATATATTTATTGTCATTGTACATTGTACAACGAAATTGTATGCAAAACTAATTTAGTGCAACTTCATAATAACACATAAAAATATAAGAACATAGATAAATAGATAAAAATACATAAAAATACTAAGCACACAGCTCACATGCACAGTCATTATTGTCTTGTGTTCAGCGACACTATTGCTCTCGGGTAAAAAGTGTTCTTAAATTGGTTTGTCCGGCATTTTATTGTCCTGTATCTCCTGCCCGAGGGCAGCAGTTCAAAAAGTTTATGTCCAGGGTGAGATGGGTCTCTTATGATGTTTTGGGCCTTTTCGTCCCAAAAGACAAAAATGTGTCGCCATGACCACTGATGGATAAAAGTGTCGTAATACCTAGGATATTTTTGGAACGGAGCTTTGGGTTATATCACCGAAAGGACAAGATCACGGGTACAAGCGGCCGAAATGAGTTTCCTCCGCCGGGTGGCGGGGCTCTCCCTTAGAGATAGGGTGAGAAGCTCTGTCATCCGGGGGGAGCTTAAAGTAAAGCCGCTGCTCCTCCACATCGAGAGGAGCCAGATGAGGTGGTTCGGGCATCTGGTCAGGATGCCACCCAAGCGCCTCTCTAAGGAAGTGTTTAGGGCATGTCCGACCGGTAGGAGGCCACGAGGAAGACCCAGGACACGTTGGGAAGACTATGTCTCCCGGCTGGCCTGGGAACGCCTCGGGATCCCCCGGGAGGAGCTGGACGAAGTGGCTGGGGAGAGGGAAGTCTGGGCTTCCCTGCTTAGGCTGCTGCCCCCGCGACCCGACCTCGGATAAGCGGAAGAAGATGGATGGATGGATGGAAGTTAGTTAGTCAACTTTTCTTGTGATTCATTACTGCTCCTCGCAGGTCAGTTGAAGTACTGCATGAAGGTCCTCTAATAGTAAAACTATCACGTCAAATAATTATGACAGTTAACCGACTGTACTCACATTAAAAAAATGAAAAGATCTTCAAAGGCACGTAGAAAACAAACTGGCGGAGATAGAACATTTTATTGGAAGAATCCTTCTCTAAGTAGTCCAACATTTGACAAGAAGGACAAAGAGGAGACGTGATGAACACAAGTGATGACGTCATCAGGACTGTGGAGCTTACAGCGAGTAGGACACACACTGGAAACAAGTCTTTGATTTTGTTTCAAGTTCACCTCTTCAAAATATGTCAACAGTCCAAACTTGGATCTGAGCTTTATTTTTTATTGTTATTATTATATAAATATAAATATCCAGTAAAAACATTAAAAGTTAATCAGCAAACAAGTTCTTTATTAGATGGAAAACACGCAAATGAGCACTGTACTATTAAAAAGTTACCTGAATGCAACAACTCATGATGTGTACAAAATACACACAAACACTGCCTTCATTCAGAGACAAGACCTTAGGACCTCAGCTACAAGATGTAGACCCGCACAAGACTAGAGAGAAAATACTCCCCTCCATTTAAACATCTGCACCATCATGAGCGAGACCAAATAACTGTTAAAAGATCTCAGCTACAAGATGTAGTAGACCTGCACAAGACTAGAGAGAATCAAACTAACTTAAGCTAAATGAAGTATGCTCTCTTCCCTTCAAACCCCTCTGCTATTATGAGCAAGACCAAGGAGCTAACTTCAGGGACAACATTTTAGACCTACACAAGACTAGAATGCATGAGGTGAACTAAATCAAGCTCAAAGAAGAACACTCTCTTCCACTTGCACCTCTCCACCATCACGGTAAAGACCTAAGTGTTTTTTAAGGCTCTCAGCTACAAGATGTAGACCCGCACAAGACTAGAGAGAATCCAATTAACTAAATGAAAAATACTCTCCTCCATTCGAACTTTGACACCATCGTGAGCGAGACCAAATAACTGTCAAAAGATCTCAGCTACAAGATGTAGTAGACCTGCACACAACTAGAAAGAATCAAACTAACTTAAGCTAAATGAAAATGCTTTCTTTCCTTTAAACCCCTCTGCCATCACGAGCAAGAGCAAGGAACTAACTTCAGGGACAATATTTTAGACCTACACAAGACCAGAATGCATGCAATTAATGGAGCTAGAAGAACACTCTTCCACTCAAACCTTTCCACCATCATGCACAAGACTAAAGAGCTAACTTCAGGGACAACATCTTAGACCTACACAAGACTGGGATGCATTCAATTAAATGGATGATTTGCAGTGGTCAAATACCTCCTAAATGGTTCCACTTGAAAACCAGGGTGGGACATATACTTCATAAAGGGTTACAATTGAGAACCAACGGGGATCAAATACCTCATAAAGGGTTCCACTTTAGAACCGGCGGGGTCAAATACCTCAAAAAGGTTTCCATTTAGGAACCAGCGGGGATAAAATACTTCATAAAGGGTTCTACTTGGAGAACTTGCGAGGGTCAAATACCTCATAAAGAGTTCCACTTGAGAACCAGCGTGGGTCAAATACCTCATGAAAGGTTTCACTTGGGAACCAGCGGGGGTCAAATACTTCATAAAGCGTTCCACTTGAGAACCAGCGGGGATTAAATACTTCATAAAGGATTTCACTGGAGAACAAGCATGGGTTAAATACCTCATAATGGGTTCCACTTGAGAACAGGAGGGGGTTAAATTCTTCATAAAGGGTTCCACTTAAGAACCAGCGGAGGTCAAATACTTCATAAAAGGTTCCACTTGGGGAACCAACAGGGGTCAAATACCTCATAAAGTGTTCCACTCGAGAACCGGGGGGGTCAAATACCCCATAATGGGCTCCACTTGAGAATCAGAGGGGGTCAAATACTTTATAAAAGGTTCCACTTAAGAACCAGCGGGGGTCAAATACCTTATAAAGGGTTCCACTTGAGAACCAGCGTTGGCAAATACCTCATAATGGGCTCCCCTTGAGAATCAGAGGGGGTCAAATACTTCATAAAAGGTTCCACTTGAGAACCAGCAGGGGTCAAATACCTTATAAAGGGTTCCATTTAAGAACCAGAGGTGGTCAGATACCTCATATAGGGTTCCACTTGAGAACCATTGAGGGTCTAATACCTCATAAAGGGTTCGACTTGAGAACAAGAGGTGGTCCAATACTTCATAAAGGGTTCCACTTGAGAACCAGAGAGGGTCAAATACCTCATAAAATGTTCAACTTGAGAACCAGCGGGGGTCAAATACCTCATAATGGGCTCTACTTGAGAATCAGAGGGGGTCAAATACTTCATAAAAGGTTCCCCTTGAGAACCAGCAGCGGTCAAATACTTCATAAAAGGTTCAACTTGGAGAACCAGCGGGGGTCAAATACCTCATAAATGGTTCCACTTGGGACCCAGCGGGGGTCAAATACTTCATAAAGGGTTCCACTTGAGAACCAGAAGGGGGTCAAATACTTCAAAAAGGGTTCCACTTGAGAACCAGCGGAGGTCAAATACTTCATAAAAGGTTCCACATGGGAACCAACAGGGATCAAATAGCTCATAAAGGGTTCCACTTGAGAACCGGGGGTTCAAATACCTCAAAAAAGGTTGCATTTAAGAACCAGCGGGGATCAAATACTTCATAAAGGGTTTTACTTGGAGAACAAACGAGGGTCAAATACTTCATGAATGGTTCCACTTGAGAATCAGTGTGGGTCAAATACCTCGTAAAAGGTTCCACTTGGGAACCAGCAGGGGTCAAATACTTCATAAAGGGTTCCACTTGAGAACCAGCGGGGACCAAATACTTCATAAAGGATTTCACTGGAGAACTAGCAGGGGTCAAATACCTAATGAAGGGTTCCACTCGAGAAACGGGGGTGTCAAATACCTCAAAAAGGGTTCAACTTGAGAACCAGCGCGGGTCAAATACTTGATAAAGGGTTCCCCTTGTGAACCAGCAGGGGTCAAATACTTCAGTAAGGGTTCCACTTGAGAACCAGCTGGGGTAAAATACTTCATAAAGGGTTCCACTCGGGAACGGGGGGGGGGGGGGGGGGGGGGGGGAGTCAAATACCTCAAAAAGAGTTCCAATTGAGAACCAACGGGGATCAAATACCTCATAAAGGGTTCCACTTGAGAACCGGCGGGGTCAAATACCTCAAAAAGGGTTCCATTTAAGAACCAGCGGGGATAAAATACTTCATAAAGGGTTCTACTTGGAGAACAAGCGAGGGTCAAATACCTCAAAAGATTTCCACTTGAGAACCAGCGTGGGTCAAATACCTCATGAAAAGGTTCTACTTGGGAACCAGCGGGGGTCAAATACTTCATAAAGGATTTCACTGGAGAACAAGCAAGGGTTAAATACCTCATAATGGGTTCCACTTGAGAACAGGAGGGGGTTAAATTCTTCATAAAGGGTTCTACTTGAGAACCAGCGGAGGTCAAATACTTCATAAAAGGTTCCACTTGGGGAACCAGCGGGGGTCAAATACTTCATAAAGGATTTCACTGGAGAACAAGCAAGGGTTAAATACCTCATAATGGGTTCCACTTGAGAACAGGAGGGGGTTAAATTCTTCATAAAGGGTTACACTTGAGAACCAGCGGAGGTCAAATACTTCATAAAAGGTTCCACTTGGGGAACCAACGGGGGTCAAATACCTCATAAAGTGTTACACTCGAGAACCGGGGGGGAGGTTAAATACCTCAAAAAGAGTTCCAATTGAGAACCAACGGGGATCAAATACCTCATAAAGGGGTCAAGTACCCCGTAATGGGCTCCACTTGAGAATCAGAGGGGGTCAAATACTTTATAAAAGGTTCCACTTGAGAACCAGCGGGGGTCAAATACCTCATAAAGGGTTCCACTTGAGAACCAGCGTTGGCAAATACCTCATAATGGGCTCCCCTTGATAATCAGAGGGGGTCAAATACTTCATAAAAGGTTCCACTTGAGAACCAGCAGGGGTCAAATACCTCATAAAGGGTTCCATTTAAGAACCAGAGGGGGTCAGATACCTCATATAGGGTTCACCTTGAGAACCATTGAGGGTCTAATACCTCATAAAGGGTTCCACCTGAGAACAAGAGGGGGTCCAATACTTCATAAAGGGTTCCACTTGAGAACCAGAGAGGGTCAAATACCTCATAAAATGTTCAACTTGAGAACCAGCGGGGATCAAATACCTCATAAAGGGTTCCACTTGAGAACCAGACAGGGGCCAATGACCTCACAATGGGTTCTACTTGAGAACTAGAAAGGGTCAAATACTTCATAAAGAGTTCCCCTTGAGAACCGGAGGGGGTCAAGTACTTCATAAAGCGTTCCACTTGAGAATCAGCGAGGGGTGAAATACTTCATAAAGGGTTCCATTTGGTGAACCAGCGGGGGTCAAATACCTCATAAAGAGTTCCAGTTGAGAACCAGAGGGGGTCAAATACCTCACAATGGGTTCCAGTTGTGAACTAGAGAGGGTCAAATACTTCATAAAGGGTTCCACTTGGGAACTAGCGGGGGTCAAATACTTCATAAAGTGTTCCACTTGGTGAACCTGCGGTGTTCAAATACGTCATAAATGGTTTCATTGGAGAACCAGCAGGGGTCAAATACCTCATAATGGGTTCGAATTGAGAACAAGAGGGGGTCAAATACATCATAAAGGGTTCCACTTGAGAACCGGGGAGGAGGGGTCAAATATTTGATAAAGGGTTCCCCTTGAGAACCAGTGGGGGTCAAATACCTCATAAAGGGTTCCATTTGAGAACCAACGGGGGTCAAATACTTCATAAAGGGTTCCAATTGGTGAACCAGCGGGAGTCAAATACCTCAAAGGGTTCCACTTGAGAACCAGAGGGGGTCAAATACCTCACAATGGGCTCCACTTGAGAACTAGAGAGGGTCAAATACTTCATAAAGGGTCCCCCTTGAGAACCAGCGGGGGTCAAATACCTCATAAAGGGTTCCATTTGAGAACCAGCGGGGTTCAAATACCTCATAAAGGGTTCCACTGGAGAACCAGCGGGGATCAAATACCTCATAAAGGGTTCCACTGGAGAACCAGCAGGGGTCAAATACCTTATAAAGGGTTCCACTTGACAACCAGTGGGGGTCAAATACCTTATAAAGGGTTCCACTTGAGAACCAGCCTCGGTCAAATATCTATTAAAGGGTTCCACTTGAGAACCAGGGTGGTCAAATACCTCATAAAGGGCTCCACTTGAGAACCTGCGGGGGTAAAATACCTCATAAACGGTTCCACTTGAGAACTAGGGGGGTGGCGGGTCAAATACCTCATGAAGGGTTCCACTTGAGAACCAGCGGAGGTGAAATACTTCATAAAGGGTTCCACTTGAGAACCAGACGCCAGCTGCTCTCCAAGGCCTTCAAAGTCTTGTTTCTGCACCTAACAACAATTGTGTAGTCAAAGTATTGTTGTGCTATTCCTGAGCTACACAAATACGTGTTTCTTTTGTCCCACTGGCTCTTAAACGCGCCGTGCCTCCTACTCGTGGAACATGTGCAGAAGTTTTGGTAAACCTTCTCAACTTAGAGTAGTCAGTGTACAGCTTGTCAAGAACATACCTGTAGATGGAGTGTGGTGTGAAACACAAACATTCTTGTGATAATACACCTTCACCTCTTGGCCGTGGAATCGAGCAAGGCAGCACAGGTTGTGGACTAATTCTTCTTCCAGTCCTCAATGATGACATCTCTGGTGGACTTTGGAGGCACTTAGTCTGCTCCATCACCTTGACTCCCCTGCATTTGGCCTCATGTTAAAGAACCCCAGCTCTACGCCGGCACTCATGCTACGCTGGAGACCAGGGTCACGAGGGTGGGTATTGTCTCTTGCCTTCAGTCGAGCAAGGCAGCAGTAGCATCATGGTCTGGGGCTGCACGAGTGCTGCAGCATTTAGTGGGACTGGAGCATGTTCCAAGATGGCAACAAACACACATCCTGCTTGCATGAAGTGGGTGGTAAAAGTTGCTACACACTGACTACTCTAAAGTCCATTACTTGATTCTCCTTCTTTTCCAGGCTTCAGCTTGTGTGGGTTTGCTGTGCTGGCCCTTTAAGAGCTGGACCATCAAGTCTTTCACGTGTGAATATGATTTGTCATGCAGAAGCAACACTCAAACAACAAGGTTCCTGTCACGGAATTAGAACAATGTGCTTGAGAATAGTCCTACAAGGTGTGGTTACCTGTGGTTAGCTGTGGCTACCTGTGGTTACCTGTGGTTAGCTGTCGTTACCTGTGGTCAAATAAAGCACTAATCAACACTAATGCAAGTGACCCTTTCAAACAATCTTTCATTAGTTGAGAATAGTCCTACAAGGTGTGATTACCTGTGGCTACCTTTGGTTACCTGTGGCTACCTGTGGTTACCAGTGGCTCGCTGTGGTTAGCTGTGTCTACCTGTGGTTACCTGTGGCTACCTGTGGTTATCTGTGGTTAGCTGTAGTTAGCTGTGGCTACCTGTGGTTAGCTGTGGCTACCTGTGGTTATCTGTGGTTACCTGTAGTTAGCTGTGGCTACCTGTGGTTATCTGTTGTTAGCTGTAATTAGCTGTGGCTACCTGTGGTTATCTGTGGTTAGCTGTAGTTAGCTGTGGCTACCTGTGGTTAGCTGTGGTTACCTGTGGTTACCTGTGGCTACCTGTGGTTATCTGTGGTTAGCTGTAGTTAGCTGTGGCTACCTGTGGTTAGCTGTGGCTACCTGTGGTTATCTGTGGCTACCTGTAGTTAGCTGTGGCTACCTGTGGTTATCTGTGGTTAGCTGTAATTAGCTGTGGCTACCTGTGGTTATCTGTGGTTAGCTGTAGTTAGCTGTGGCTACCTGTGGTTAGCTGTGTGTACCTGTGGTTACCTGTGGCTACCTGTGGTTATCTGTGGTTAGCTGTAGTTAGCTGTGGCTACCTGTGGTTAGCTGTGGCTACCTGTGGTTATCTGTGGTTACCTGTAGTTAGCTGTGGCTACCTGTGGTTATCTGTGGTTAGCTGTAATTAGCTGTGGCTACCTGTGGTTATCTGTGGTTAGCTGTAGTTAGCTGTGGCTACCTGTGGTTAGCTGTGTCTACCTGTGGTTACCTGTGGCTACCTGTGGTTATCTGTGGTTAGCTGTAGTTAGCTGTGGCTACCTGTGGTTAGCTGTGGCTACCTGTGGTTATCTGTGGTTACCTGTAGTTAGCTGTGGCTACCTGTGGTTATCTGTGGTTAGCTGTAATTAGCTGTGGCTACCTGTGGTTATCTGTGGTTAGCTGTAGTTAGCTGTGGCTACCTGTGGTTAGCTGTGGCTACCTGTGGTTACCAGTGGCTCGCTGTGGTTAGCTGTGTCTACCTGTGGTTACCTGTGGCTACCTGTGGTTATCTGTGGTTAGCTGTAGTTAGCTGTGGCTACCTGTGGTTAGCTGTGGCTACCTGTGGTTATCTGTGGTTACCTGTAGTTAGCTGTGGCTACCTGTAGTTAGCTGTGGCTACCTGTGGTTATCTGTGGTTACCTGTAGTTAGCTGTGGCTACCTGTGGTTATCTGTAATTAGCTGTGGCTACCTGTGGTTATCTGTGGTTAGCTGTAGTTAGCTGTGGCTACCTGTGGTTATCTGTGGTTAGCTGTAATTAGCTGTGGCTACCTGTGGTTATCTGTGGTTAGCTGTAGTTAGCTGTGGCTACCTGTAGTTAGCTGTGGCTACCTGTGGTTATCTGTGGTTAGCTGTAATTAGCTGTGGCTACCTGTGGTTACCAGTGGCTCGCTGTGGTTACCTGTGGCTACCTGTGGTTATCTGTGGTTAGCTGTAGTTAGCTGTGGCTACCTGTGGTTATCTGTGGTTGGCTGTAATTAGCTGTGGCTACCTGTGGTTAGCTGTGGCTACCTGTGGTTACCAGTGGCTCGCTGTGGTTAGCTGTGTCTACCTGTGGTTACCTGTGGCTACCTGTGGTTATCTGTGGTTAGCTGTAGTTAGCTGTGGCTACCTGTGGTTAGCTGTGGCTACCTGTGGTTAGCTGTGGCTACCTGTGGTTATCTGTGGTTACCTGTAGTTAGCTGTGGCTACCTGTAGTTAGCTGTGGCTACCTGTGGTTATCTGTGGTTACCTGTAGTTAGCTGTGGCTACCTGTGGTTATCTGTGGTTAGCTGTAATTAGCTGTGGCTACCTGTGGTTATCTGTGGTTAGCTGTAGTTAGCTGTGGCTACCTGTGGTTATCTGTGGTTAGCTGTAATTAGCTGTGTCTACCTGTGGTTACCTGTGGCTACCTGTGGTTATCTGTGGTTAGCTGTAGTTAGCTGTGGCTACCTGTGGTTAGCTGTGGCTACCTGTGGTTATCTGTGGTTACCTGTAGTTAGCTGTGGCTACCTGTGGTTATCTGTGGTTAGCTGTAGTTAGCTGTGGCTACCTGTGGTTATCTGTGGTTAGCTGTAGTTAGCTGTGGCTACCTGTGGTTAGCTGTGGTTACCTGTGGTTACCTGTGGCTACCTGTGGTTATCTGTGGTTAGCTGTAGTTAGCTGTGGCTACCTGTGGTTAGCTGTGGCTACCTGTGGTTATCTGTGGCTACCTGTAGTTAGCTGTGGCTACCTGTGGTTATCTGTGGTTAGCTGTAATTAGCTGTGGCTACCTGTGGTTATCTGTGGTTAGCTGTAGTTAGCTGTGGCTACCTGTGGTTAGCTGTGTCTACCTGTGGTTATCTGTGGTTAGCTGTAATTGGCTGTGGCTACCTGTGGTTATCTGTGGTTAGCTGTAGTTAGCTGTGGCTACCTGTGGTTAGCTGTGGCTACCTGTGGTTATCTGTGGTTACCTGTAGTTAGCTGTGGCTACCTGTGGTTATCTGTGGTTAGCTGTAATTAGCTGTGGCTACCTGTGGTTATCTGTGGTTAGCTGTAGTTAGCTGTGGCTACCTGTGGTTAGCTGTGTCTACCTGTGGTTACCTGTGGCTACCTGTGGTTATCTGTGGTTAGCTGTAGTTAGCTGTGGCTACCTGTGGTTATCTGTGGTTACCTGTAGTTAGCTGTGGCTACCTGTGGTTATCTGTGGTTAGCTGTAATTAGCTGTGGCTACCTGTGGTTATCTGTGGTTAGCTGTAGTTAGCTGTGGCTACCTGTGGTTAGCTGTGGCTACCTGTGGTTACCAGTGGCTCGCTGTGGTTAGCTGTGTCTACCTGTGGTTACCTGTGGCTACCTGTGGTTATCTGTGGTTAGCTGTAGTTAGCTGTGGCTACCTGTGGTTAGCTGTGGCTACCTGTGGTTAGCTGTGGCTACCTGTGGTTATCTGTGGTTACCTGTAGTTAGCTGTGGCTACCTGTAGTTAGCTGTGGCTACCTGTGGTTATCTGTGGTTACCTGTAGTTAGCTGTGGCTACCTGTGGTTATCTGTGGTTAGCTGTAATTAGCTGTGGCTACCTGTGGTTATCTGTGGTTAGCTGTAGTTAGCTGTGGCTACCTGTGGTTATCTGTGGTTAGCTGTAATTAGCTGTGGCTACCTGTGGTTATCTGTGGTTAGCTGTAGTTAGCTGTGGCTACCTGTAGTTAGCTGTGGCTACCTGTGGTTATCTGTGGTTAGCTGTAATTAGCTGTGGCTACCTGTGGTTACCAGTGGCTCGCTGTGGTTACCTGTGGCTACCTGTGGTTATCTGTGGTTAGCTGTAGTTAGCTGTGGCTACCTGTGGTTATCTGTGGTTGGCTGTAATTAGCTGTGGATACCTGTGGTTAGCTGTGTCTACCTGTGGTTACCTGTGGCTACCTGTGGTTATCTGTGGTTAGCTGTAGTTAGCTGTGGCTACCTGTGGTTAGCTGTGGCTACCTGTGGTTATCTGTGGTTACCTGTAGTTAGCTGTGGCTACCTGTAGTTAGCTGTGGCTACCTGTGGTTATCTGTGGTTACCTGTAGTTAGCTGTGGCTACCTGTGGTTATCTGTGGTTAGCTGTAATTAGCTGTGGCTACCTGTGGTTATCTGTGGTTAGCTGTAGTTAGCTGTGGCTACCTGTGGTTATCTGTGGTTAGCTGTAATTAGCTGTGGCTACCTGTGGTTATCTGTGGTTAGCTGTAGTTAGCTGTGGCTACCTGTAGTTAGCTGTGGCTACCTGTGGTTATCTGTGGTTAGCTGTAATTAGCTGTGGCTACCTGTGGTTATCTGTGGTTACCTGTAGTTAGCTGTGGCTACCTGTGGTTATCTGTGGTTAGCTGTAGTTAGCTGTGGCTACCTGTGGTTATCTGTGGTTGGCTGTAATTAGCTGTGGCTACCTGTGGTTAGCTGTGGCTACCTGTGGTTACCAGTGGGTCGCTGTGGTTAGCTGTGTCTACCTGTGGTTAGCTGTGGCTACCTGTGGTTATCTGTGGTTAGCTGTAGTTAGCTGTGGCTACCTGTGGTTACCAGTGGCTCGCTGTGGTTACCTGTGGCTACCTGTGGTTATCTGTGGTTACCTGTAGTTAGCTGTGGCTACCTGTGGTTATCTGTGGTTAGCTGTAATTAGCTGTGGCTACCTGTGGTTATCTGTGGTTACCTGTAGTTAGCTGTGTCTACCTGTGGTTACCTGTGGTTACCTGTGGCTACCTGTGGTTATCTGTGGTTAGCTGTAGTTAGCTGTGGCTACCTGTGGTTATCTGTGGTTACCTGTAGTTAGCTGTGGCTACCTGTAGTTAGCTGTGGCTACCTGTGGTTATCTGTGGTTACCTGTAGTTAGCTGTGGCTACCTGTGGTTATCTGTGGTTAGCTGTAATTAGCTGTGGCTACCTGTGGTTATCTGTGGTTAGCTGTAGTTAGCTGTGGCTACCTGTGGTTAGCTGTGGCTACCTGTGGTTACCAGTGGCTCGCTGTGGTTAGCTGTGGTTACCTGTGGTTACCTGTGGTTACCTGTGGCTACCTGTGGTTATCTGTGGTTAGCTGTAGTTAGCTGTGGCTACCTGTGGTTATCTGTGGTTACCTGTAGTTAGCTGTGGCTACCTGTGGTTATCTGTGGTTACCTGTAGTTAGCTGTGGCTACCTGTAGTTAGCTGTGGCTACCTGTGGTTATCTGTGGTTACCTGTAGTTAGCTGTGGCTACCTGTGGTTATCTGTGGTTAGCTGTAATTAGCTGTGGCTACCTGTGGTTATCTGTGGTTAGCTGTAGTTAGCTGTGGCTACCTGTGGCTACCTGTGGTTACCAGTGGCTCGCTGTGGTTAGCTGTGGTTACCTGTGGTTACCTGTGGCTACCTGTGGTTATCTGTGGTTAGCTGTAGTTAGCTGTGGCTACCTGTGGTTAGCTGTGGCTACCTGTGGTTATCTGTGGTTATCTGTGGTTACCTGTAGTTAGCTGTGGCTACCTGTGGTTATCTGTGGTTAGCTGTAATTAGCTGTGGCTACCTGTGGTTATCTGTGGTTAGCTGTAGTTAGCTGTGGCTACCTGTGGTTAGCTGTGTCTACCTGTGGTTAGCTGTGGCTACCTGTGGTTATCTGTGGTTAGCTGTAGTTAGCTGTGGCTACCTGTGGTTAGCTGTGGCTACCTGTGGTTACTTGTAGCTACCTGTAGTTAGCTGTGGCTACCTGTGGTTATCTGTAATTAGCTGTGGCTACATGTGGTTATCTGTGGTTAGCTGTAGTTAGCTGTGGTTACCTGTGGTTATCTGTGGCTACCTGTGGTTAGCTGTGGCTACCTGTAGTTACCTGTGGTTACTTGTGGATACCTGTAGTTACCTGTGGTTACCTGTAGTTAGCTATGGCTACCTGTGGTTAGCTGTAGTTAGCTGTGGCTACCTGTGGTTAGCTGTGTCTACCTGTGGTTACCCGTGGTTACCTGTGGCTACCTGTGGTTATCTGTGGTTAGCTGTAGTTAGCTGTGGCTACCTGTGGTTATCTGTGGTTAGCTGTAATTAGCTGTGGCTACCTGTGGTTATCTATGGTTAGCTGTAGTTAGCTGTGGCTACCTGTAGTTAGCTGTGGCTACCTGTGGTTAGCTGTGGCTACCTGTGGTTACTTGTAGCTACCTGTAGTTAGCTGTGGCTACCTGTGGTTATCTGTAATTAGCTGTGGCTACATGTGGTTATCTGTGGTTAGCTGTAGTTAGCTGTGGTTACCTGTGGTTATCTGTGGCTACCTGTGGTTAGCTGTGGCTACCTGTAGTTACCTGTGGTTACTTGTGGATACCTGTAGTTACCTGTGGTTACCTGTAGTTAGCTATGGCTACCTGTGGTTAGCTGTAGTTAGCTGTGGCTACCTGTGGTTAGCTGTGTCTACCTGTGGTTACCCGTGGTTACCTGTGGCTACCTGTGGTTATCTGTGGTTAGCTGTAGTTAGCTGTGGCTACCTGTGGTTATCTGTGGTTAGCTGTAATTAGCTGTGGCTACCTGTGGTTATCTATGGTTAGCTGTAGTTAGCTGTGGCTACCTGTAGTTAGCTGTGGCTACCTGTGGTTAGCTGTGGCTACCTGTGGTTACTTGTAGCTACCTGTAGTTAGCTGTGGCTACCTGTGGTTATCTGTAATTAGCTGTGGCTACATGTGGTTATCTGTGGTTAGCTGTAGTTAGCTGTGGTTACCTGTGGTTATCTGTGGCTACCTGTGGTTAGCTGTGGCTACCTGTAGTTACCTGTGGTTACTTGTGGATACCTGTAGTTACCTGTGGTTACCTGTAGTTAGCTATGGCTACCTGTGGTTAGCTGTAGTTAGCTGTGGCTACCTGTGGTTAGCTGTGTCTACCTGTGGTTACCCGTGGTTACCTGTGGCTACCTGTGGTTATCTGTGGTTAGCTGTAGTTAGCTGTGGCTACCTGTGGTTATCTGTGGTTAGCTGTAATTAGCTGTGGCTACCTGTGGTTATCTATGGTTAGCTGTAGTTAGCTGTGGCTACCTGTAGTTAGCTGTGGCTACCTGTGGTTAGCTGTGGCTACCTGTGGTTACTTGTAGCTACCTGTAGTTAGCTGTGGCTACCTGTGGTTATCTGTAATTAGCTGTGGCTACATGTGGTTATCTGTGGTTAGCTGTAGTTAGCTGTGGTTACCTGTGGTTATCTGTGGCTACCTGTGGTTAGCTGTGGCTACCTGTAGTTACCTGTGGTTACTTGTGGATACCTGTAGTTACCTGTGGTTACCTGTAGTTAGCTATGGCTACCTGTGGTTAGCTGTAGTTAGCTGTGGCTACCTGTGGTTAGCTGTGTCTACCTGTGGTTACCCGTGGTTACCTGTGGCTACCTGTGGTTATCTGTGGTTAGCTGTAGTTAGCTGTGGCTACCTGTGGTTATCTGTGGTTAGCTGTAATTAGCTGTGGCTACCTGTGGTTATCTATGGTTAGCTGTAGTTAGCTGTGGCTACCTGTAGTTAGCTGTGGCTACCTGTGGTTAGCTGTGGCTACCTGTGGTTACTTGTAGCTACCTGTAGTTAGCTGTGGCTACCTGTGGTTATCTGTAATTAGCTGTGGCTACATGTGGTTATCTGTGGTTAGCTGTAGTTAGCTGTGGTTACCTGTGGTTATCTGTGGCTACCTGTGGTTAGCTGTGGCTACCTGTAGTTACCTGTGGTTACTTGTGGATACCTGTAGTTACCTGTGGTTACCTGTAGTTAGCTATGGCTACCTGTGGTTAGCTGTAGTTAGCTGTGGCTACCTGTGGTTAGCTGTGTCTACCTGTGGTTACCCGTGGTTACCTGTGGCTACCTGTGGTTATCTGTGGTTAGCTGTAGTTAGCTGTGGCTACCTGTGGTTATCTGTGGTTAGCTGTAATTAGCTGTGGCTACCTGTGGTTATCTATGGTTAGCTGTAGTTAGCTGTGGCTACCTGTAGTTAGCTGTGGCTACCTGTGGTTAGCTGTGGCTACCTGTGGTTACTTGTAGCTACCTGTAGTTAGCTGTGGCTACCTGTGGTTATCTGTAATTAGCTGTGGCTACATGTGGTTATCTGTGGTTAGCTGTAGTTAGCTGTGGTTACCTGTGGTTATCTGTGGCTACCTGTGGTTAGCTGTGGCTACCTGTAGTTACCTGTGGTTACTTGTGGATACCTGTAGTTACCTGTGGTTACCTGTAGTTAGCTATGGCTACCTGTGGTTAGCTGTAGTTAGCTGTGGCTACCTGTGGTTAGCTGTGTCTACCTGTGGTTACCCGTGGTTACCTGTGGCTACCTGTGGTTATCTGTGGTTAGCTGTAGTTAGCTGTGGCTACCTGTGGTTAGCTGTGGCTACCTTTGATTACCTGTGGTTACTTGTAGCTACCTGTAGTTAGCTGTGGCTACCTGTGGTTATCTGTGGTTAGCTGTAGTTAGCTGTGGCTACCTGTGGTTATCTGTGGTTAGCTGTAGTTAGCTGTGGCTACCCGTGGTTAGCTGTGGCTACCTGTAGTTACCTGTGGTTACTTGTGGCTACCTGTAGTTAGCTGTGGCTACCTGTGGTTATCTGTGGTTACTTGTGGATACCTGTAATTACCTGTGGTTACCTGTAGTTAGCTATGGCTACCTGTGGTTAGCTGTAGTCAGCTGTGGCTACCTGTGGTTAGCTGTGGCTACCTGTGGTTACCTGTGGTTACTTGTGACTACCTGTAATTAGCTGTGGCTACCTGTGGTTACCTGTAGTTAGCTGTGGCTACCTGTAGTTAGCTGTGGTTACCTGAAGTACTAATCAACACTAATACAAGTGACCTTTCCAAACAGTCTTTCATTAGTTGAGAATAGTCCTACAAGGTAGCTACCTGTGGTTAACTGTGGCTAACTGGGGTTAATTGTGGTCAAATAAAGCACTACTCAACACTAATGCAAGTGACCTTTCCAAACAGTCTTTCATTAGTTGAGAATAGTCCTACAAGGTGTGGTTACCTGTGGCTACCTGAGGTTAGCAGTGGTTAGCAGTGGCTACCTGTGGTCACCTGTGGTCACCTGTGGTCAAATGAATCAACACTAATGCAAGTGACCCTTCCAAACAGTCTTTCATTAGTTCTTCCCGCTCTAATTGGAGAGTGGTTGACTTCATGACCAATTAGGGTAAACAATAAAAAGAAAAAGCTCCATAAATATTGAACATTGTGTGTAAAAAAAAGTGTCACGTGGTGTTTTGTTGTTGCCAAAGTAGTTCTCCTCTCGAGCGAGGCGAAGTCCGTGTGCTCTAAGGGTGTTGGCCTGCTCAAAGATTGTATACGACTGACAGGAGGCTTCACTCTGTTCAGTTAACTCCAGTATCAACAAAACATGGTCAGGTGCTGAGAGAGTAATGCAGAGTGAACCCTCTTGTAAGCATTTGAAAAGGCAGACACCAAGAAAAGAAAGTTGATTTTCATTAAGCCTTCCATTATTTGACTTCTTTTTGGCCGACAATTGTTTGCCATTTTTTATGCCATTGAAGGTCTTCCTTTGACCAAAACCTATTTATGACTTTTAATGACTTTTATCAACTTTTATTGACTTATATTGACTTTTAATGACTTTTAATTACTTTTATCGGGTTTTACTGACTTTTATTGACTTTTGATTACTTTTATTGGGTTTTACTGCCTTTTTTTTTTTTTTTACTTTTAATGACTTTTACTGATTTTTTTTAAACTTTCATTTACTTTTACTGATTTTGTTTTTTTTTTACTTTTATTTACTTTTATTTACTTTTATTTACTTTTACTGACTTTTACTGACTTTTGACTTTTAATGACTTTTGACTTTTAATGACTTTTGACTTTTATTGACTTTTATTGACTTTTATTGACTTTTATTGACTTTTACTGAGTTTTATTGACTTAATGACTTTTAATTACTTTTCAATCAATCAATCAATCAATGTTTATTTATATAGCCCTAAATCACAAGTGTCTCAAAGGGCTGCACAAGCCACAACGACATCCTCGGTATAGCCCACATAAGGGCAAGGAAAAACTCACCCCAGTGGGACGTCGATGTGAATGACTATGAGAAACCTTGGAGAGGACCGCATATGTGGGTAACCCCCCCCCCCTCTAGGGAGACCGAATGCAATGGATGTCGAGTGGGTCTAACATAATATTGTGAGAGTCCAGTCCATAGTGGATCCAGCATAACAGTAAGAGTCCAGTCCACAGAAGAAAAGAAAAGAAACGGCAGATCAACTGGTCTAAAAAAAAGGGGGGCTATTCAAAGGCTAGAGTATACAAATGAGTTTTGAGATGGGACTTAAATGTTTCTACTGAGGTAGCATCTCTAATTGTTACCGGGAGGGCATTCCATAGTGCTGGAGCCCGAATAGAAAACGCTCTACAGCCCGCAGACTTTTTTTGGGCTCTGGGAATCACTAATAAGCCGGAGTTCTTTGAACGCAGATTTCTTGCCGGGACATATGGTACAATACAATCGGTAAGATAGGCTGGAGCTAGACCGTGTAGTATTTTATACGTAAGTAGTAAAACCTTAAAGTCGCATCTTAAGTGCACAGGAAGCCAGTGCAGGTGAGCCAGTATAGGCGTAATATGATCAAACTTTCTTGTTCTTGTCAAAAGTCTAGCAGCCGCATTTTGTACCAACTGTAATCTTTTAATGCTAGACATAGGGAGACCCGAAAATAATACGTTACAGTAATCGAGACGAGACGTAACGAACGCATGAATAATGATCTCAGCGTCGCTAGTGGACAAAATGGAACGAATTTTAGCGATATTACGGAGATGAAAGAAGGTCGTTTTAGTAACACTCTTAATGTGTGACTCAAAGGAGAGAGTTGGGTCGAAGATAATACCCAGATTCTTTACTGAGTCGCTTTGTGTAATTGTTTGGTTGTCAAATGTTAAGGTGGTATTATCAAATAAATGTCGGTGTTTAGCAGGACCGATAATCAGCATTTCCGTTTTCTTAGTGTTGAGTTGCAAGAAGTTAGCGGACATCCATTGTTTAATTTCATTAAGACACGCCTCCAGCTGACTACAATCCGGCGTGTTGGTCAGCTTTAGGGGCATGTAGAGTTGGGTGTCATCAGCATAGCAATGAAAGCTAACACCGTATTTGCGTATGATGTCGCCTAGCGGCAGCATGTAAATACTAAAGAGTGCAGGGCCAAGAACCGAACCTTGGGGGACTCCGCATGTTACCTTAACATAGTCCGAGGTCACATTGTTATGGGAGACGCATTGCATCCTGTCAGTAAGATAGGAGTTAAACCACGACAAGGCTAAGTCTGACATACCAATACGTGTTTTGATACGCTCTAATAAAATATTATGATCGACGGTATCGAAAGCAGCGCTAAGATCAAGAAGCAGCAACATAGATGACGCATCAGAATCCATCGTTAGCAGTAGATCATTAGTCATTTTTGCGAGGGCTGTCTCCGTAGAGTGATTTGCCCTGAAACCGGATTGAAAAGGTTCACAGAGATTGTTAGACACCAAGTGTTCATTTAGCTGCTGTGCGACAATTTTTTCGAGGATTTTCGAGATAAACGGAAGGTGGGACACCGGCCGGTAGTTTACCATGAGGTCAGGATCGAGGTTAGGTCTTTTGAGCAAAGGATGAATAACCGCTTTTTTGAATGCTAGTGGAACAGTGCCAGAGGAGAGTGATAAGTTTATAATATCTAGCACTGATGGACCTAATAATACAAAAAGCTCCTTAATAAGTTTCCCAGGAAATGGGTCAAGTAAACATGTTGTTTGTTTTGTCCCATTGACACATCTTAACAATTCCTCTAATGTTATTTCATCAAAGAGAGAGAAACTATTTTGGAGGGCGGTATCCTTTGTAGATACAGTCGTATCTGTGTTAATAGAACCCAGTTGTAGCTGCGATGCATTGTCTTTAATCTCCTTTCTAATGAGTTCAATTTTCTTATTAAAGAAATTCATAAAATCATCTGCTGAGTGGGTGGAGCTACTGGGAGGAGTCCCTTGTTGGGTTAGCGATGCTACTGTACTAAACAAAAATTTCGGATCATTTTTGTTGAGGTGGATGAGATTTGAGTAATATTTAGCTTTAGCTAGGGTAAGCATGTGTTTATAAGTTGTTAAACTATCACTCCATGCTTGATGGAAAACCTCAAGTTTAGTAGCGCGCCATTTGCGTTCCAGCTTTCTACATGATAATTTATGGGCTCTAGTTTCTTCTGTAAACCATGGGGTGCGCCTTTTAGGGGCTCTTTTAAGCTTTAGCGGTGCTATACTATCAATGGTGTCGCGCAGGGCATCGTTAAAGTTGTTAGTGAGGTTATCAATAGAGCCGACATAGTTTGGGAATGGTGCCATTACCGAAGGCAGTAGGCCAGCAAGAGTCATCGTTGTCGCAGCATTAATGTTGCGGCTGCTGTAGTAGTTAATATTATTAGTTTGTTGACAATGAGTCAGAACTTCGAATTTTATAAGGTAATGATCGGACATTACTTTAGTATACGGGAGTATCGTAACTTTGGAGGTGGTGACACCCCTGACCAGCACTAGATCTATCGTATTTCCGTTGCGATGCGTAGGTTCATTTATTATTTGTGTAAGACCACAGCTATCAATTATAGTCTGGAGCGCAATGCACTGAGGGTCCGATGGGGTATTCATATGGATATTAAAGTCCCCCATTATGATTATATTGTCGGCGTGCGTCACTAAATCAGCAACGAACTCTGAAAATTCACTGATGAAGTCCGAATTGGGTCCTGGGGGGCGGTAGATAACAGCCAGGTGGAGAGGCAGCGGTGTGACAAACCTCATAGTAAGCATCTCAAACGAGTTATATTTATTATTTAGGTTCGGGGTAAGATTAAAGTTTTTATTGTGGATGAGTGCAACTCCCCCACCCCTTTTAATGGGACGGGCAATATGCGCTCCCGCATAGCCAGGAGGAGACGCCTCACCCAGCGCAAAGAAATCGTCTGGTTTGAGCCAGGTCTCGGCGAGACCAATAACGTCAAGATTATTGTCTCTAATGACCTCATTAACTAATAACGTTTTGGAAGATAATGATCTTATGTTTAAGAAGCCCATATTATAGGTAGTGGGCTGTTTTGAGGAGTTTTTGTTGAAATTATCCGTAGTAGCAATATTAATAATGTTGTCTTTATTATGTGTAGTGCAATTTAAATAATTACGACCATATCTAGGAATTGATATGACGGGAATTTTCCGATTGTTTGCTTGATGTTGTGATAAACCGAACGCATCATAACTTGCCACCTCAGTAGAGTGCATGTCTACTTCTGACACAGAAAAAACATTTTTTGAGTTGTGTATTGTTCTAAAATAGTTGCTATGTGTGCAGGTATTATCCAGCCTGGCGCTGGCTAGTTCTATTTTAACTAACTTCTCACCCGGACTAGCGCTTCTTTGAGGATTAGCCTTTCGCTTTGTTGTTAGCCCCGCTCGGCATCCCCGCTTCTGCTTCCACTCACACCGCTTACGTGTCTTCCGTTGACGGTCCACGCTGGTACTTAACTCCGCTGCTTTGGAGGCCGCTGGATGTAGCCAGCGAAGAATCCCCATGACATTTTAATGACATTTAATGGGTTTTATTGACTTTTATTGACTTTTAATGAGTTTTAATGACTTTTATCAGGTTTTACTGACTTTTATTGACTTTTAATTAATTTTATTTGGGTTTTACTGACTTTTTTAACTTTTAATTACTTTTACTGATTTTTTTTTAATTACTTTTATTGACTTTTAATGCATTTTGACTTTTATTGACTTTTATTGAGTTTTAATGACTTTTAATGACTTTTATTGACCCACAGATGTTGTGGGCAGCGTCATCATTACGTGTCATGTCAACATAAGCGTCACCTTTACGTGTCATGTCAACATAAGTGTCACCTTTACGTGTCATGTCAACATAAGTGTCACCTTTACGTGTCGTGTCAACATACAGTAAGTGTCACATTTACGTGTCATGTCAACATAAGTGTCACCTTTACATGTCATGTCAACATAAACGTCACCTTTATGTGTCCTGTCAACATAAGCATCATCTTTATTAACCAGGAAGGCGCCATAACTCTGTCTAGAAACATAGGTTATTGGTTAAGTCACACTTGACTAACAACACTAGAGCAAGCCGAGTCACAGGCATTTACAGTGACTGTTAGTCCGGGTGAGGAGTCAGTTTAGCTAGAATTTACCAGTGCAAGACTGGAAAATTCCTGCACAAATAGCATTTCTCTTGCAATAATACACAACTCACATAACGTTTTTTCTGTAGTGACTGTGCCAAAGGTGGCAAATTATGACACGTTCAATCTATCGCAGCACCAAGCAAACAATCTGAACATTCCCATCATATCAATTCCTAGATATGGTCGAAATTATTTAAGGTGCACTACACAAAATAAACGTAACATTATTAATATCACTACTACGGATACCATTAACAAAATTTCTTCAAACAGCCTACTACCTATAGTATGGGCTTTTTAAACATACGATCATTGTCTCCCAAAACGTTATTAGTTAATGAGGTCATTAGAGACAACAATCTTAACGTCATTGGTCTCAGCGAAACCTGGCTCAGACCAGACAAATGTTTCCCGCTTAACGAGACATCTCCTTCTAACTATACGAATGCACATATTGCCAGTCCCCTTAAAAGGGGTGGGGGGGTCGCACTAATATACAATGAAAACCTTAACCTTACCCATAACCTAAGTAATAAATATAAATAATTTGAGGTGCTTACTATGAGGTCTGTCGCACCGCTACCTCTCTACCTGGCTGTTATCTACCGCACGCTTACCTTAGCTAAAGCTGATTACTACTCAAATCTCATCCGCCTCAATAAAAACGATCCTAAATATTTGTTCAGTACAGTAGCATCGCTAACCCAACAAGGGACTCCTCCCAGTAGCTCCACCCACTCGGCAGATGACTTTATGAATTTCTTTAATAAGAAAATGTAACTCATTAGAAAGGAGATTAAAGACAACGTATCCCAGCATAGCTGGGTTCTATTAACACAGATACGAATGTATGTACGACGGATATTGCCCTCCAAAATAGTCTCTCTCTTTTTGATGAAATAACATTAGAGGAACTCCTGCGACGTGTAAATGGGATAAAACAAACAACATGTTTACTTGACCCACTTCCTGGGAAACTTATCAAGGACCTGTTTGTAATATTAGGTCCATCAGTGCTACTGTAAATATTATCAATGTATCACTTTCCTCCGGCATTGTTCACCTAGTATTCAAAAAAGCGGCTATTCATCCTCTGCTCAATAGACCTAACCTTGATCCTGACCTCATAGTAAACAACCGGCTGGTGTCCCACCTTCCCTTTATCTCGAAAATCCTCGCAAAACGGAAATGCTGATTATCCGTCCTGCTACAACCAAACAATTACACAAGGTGACTCGGTAAAGAATCTGGGTGTTATCTTCGACCCAACTCTCTCATTTGAGTCACACATTAAGAGTGTTACTAAAACAGCCTTCTTTCATCTCCCTAATACCGCTAAAATTCGTCCACCAGCGACGCTGAGATCATTATTCATGCGTTCGCTACGTCTCGTCTCGATTACTGTAACGTGTTATTTTCGGGCCTCCCTTGGTACAAAATGCGGCTGCTAGACTTTTGAAAAGAACAAAAAAGTTTGATCATATTACGCCTATACTGTATATACACTATATTGCCAAAAGTATTAGGCCACCTGCATTGACTCACATATGAACATGAAGTGCCATCCCATTCCGAACCTATAGGGTTCAATATGATGTTGGTCCACCTTTTGCAGCTATTACAGCTTCAACTCTTCTGGGAAGGCTGTCCACAAGGTTACAGAGTGTGTTTATAGGAATTTTCCACCATTCTTCCAAAAGCGCATTGTTGAGGTCACACACTGATGTTGGTGGAGAAGGCCTGGCTCTCAGTCTCCATTCTAATTCAACCCAAATACGTTCTATTGGGTCCAGGTTAGGACTCTGCGCAGGCTAGTCAAGTTCATCCACACCAGTCTCTGTCATCTGTCTTTATGGACCTTGCTTTTTTGCACTGGTGCACAGTCATGTTGGAAGAGGAAGGGGCCCGCTCCAAACTGTTCCAACAAGGTTGGGAGCATGGAATTGTCCAAAATGTTTTGGTATCCTGGAGCATTTAAAGTTCCTTTCACTGGAACTAAGGGGCCAAGCACAACGCCTGAAAAACAACCCTACACCATAATTCCTCCTCCACAAAATTTCACACTCAATGCAGTCCGAAATGTAGCGTTCTCCTGGCAACCTCCAAACCCAGACTGGTCCATCAGATTGCCAGATGAAAAAGCGTGATTCATCACTCCAGAGAACGCGTCTCCGCTGCTCTAGAGTCCATTGGCGACGTGTTTTACACCACTGCATCCGACGCTTTGCATTGGACTTGGTGATGTATGGCTTAGATACAGCTGCTCGGCCATGGAAACACATTCCATGAAGCTCTCTGCGTACTGTACGTGGGCTAATTGGAAGGTCACATGAAGTTTGGATCTCTGTAGTAACTAACTGTGCAGAATGTCGGCGACCTCTTTGCACTGTGACCCCTCTATGTCAGTTTACGTGGCTTACCACTTCATGGCTGAGTTGCTGTTGTCCCCAAACTCTTCCATTTTCTTATAATAAAGCCCACAGTTGACTTTGGAATATTTAGGAGCGAGGAAATTTCTCGACTGGATTTGTTGCACAGGTGGCATCCTATGACAGTTCCACGCTGGAAATCACTGAGAGCGGCCCATTCTTTCACAAATGTTTGTAGAAACAGTCTCCATGCCTAAGTGCTTGATTTTATACACCTGTGATTAGGACACCTGATTCTCATCATTTGGATGGGTGGCCAAATACTTTTGGCAATTTATATACATATATAAAATCAGAATCAGAATCAGAATAGTTTTATTGCCATTGTTTGAGAACGGGTTCACAAACTAGGAGTTTTTCTTGGTGCAATCGAGCATCATAAAACACATATAACATAGAATAGGTAATAAAAATGAGCTGTAACTGACCTATCAGATCTTGTTATTGTTCATGTGTCTGATGGCTGAGGGGAAAAAACTGTTCAGGTGGCGGGAGGTGTGGGTCCCCTCCAAGGTTTCTAATTGTATCCCATTGGGTTGAGTTTTTTCTTGTCCTGATGTGGGATCTGAGCTGAGGATAGGATGTCGTTGTGGCTTGTGCAGCCCTTTGAGACACGTGTGATTAAGAGCTATATAAATAAACTTTGATTGATTGATTCATTGATAAGCGTCACCTTTACGTGTCATGTCAACATAAGCGTCACCTTTACGTGTCATGTCAACACAAGTGTCGCTGTGGAGGGGGGCGTGGTCGGCGCGCCTGCTGCAGGAATGGGGTGTGTAAGGACCGGCCTAGAAGCACAGCTGACAGGTGATCGGATTACCCAGCTGGGAGTGATCATCCAATCACCTGCCACGCTTATCAGCAGCACCCGGGACCGAGACAGACGGATGGAGTTGGAGCGAGCCGACACACACGCACGCAAGACCACGCCGAGATGAGAGAGAGAGAAAAAGCTAAAAGAGACTGAAAAGTTGCAGAGCAGATGTAGCCAAAATAAAACATTGTTCAACCCAGACTCCCGGGCTTCTGAGAAGGTCTATTGCGGTCAGGAGAACCCCACAAGAGGGAAACCTCCACAGTCACCTTTACGTGTCATGTCAACATTAGCGTCACTTTTACTTGTCATGTCAACATAAGCGTCACCTTTATGTGTCATGTCAAAATAAGCGTCACCTTTACGTGTCATGTCAACATAAGCGTCGTGTTCACTTGTCATGTCAACTTAAGCGTCACATTTACGTGTCATGTCAACATAAGCGTCACATTCACGTGTCATGTCAACATAAGCGTCACCTTTACATGTCATGTCAACATAAGCGTCACCTTTACGGGTCATGTCAACATAAACGTTGCGTTTACGTGTCATGTCAACATAAGCGTCACGTTCACATGTTATGTCAAAACAAGTGTCACATTTACGTGTCATGTCAACATAAGCGGCATGTTCACATGTCATGTCAACATAAGCGTCACATTTACTTGTCATGTCAACATAAGCGTCCCCTTAACATTGATTGATTGATTGAGAAGTTTATTGACGTATTAAAGAATTTAATCCATGTAATGCTTTAAAAAGGCAAATGGATGGCACAAAAAGCCAAAAGGCTTGTTTCCATTGTGTCCCATTAAATATTCATCACATTTGATGCATTCAATAATAAAAGATATATAACCTGTAACATGTATATAAAAAATAACGTTAACATTTTTTAGAAAAATTATGTACATATGCACAGTATACATGTCAAGAGTGTGCAAAACAGAATGAGAAAATACTGTATATATACACTATAACCACATGTGAATATACTGTATATACACTATAACCACATATTAACCTGTTTGATGCTTCGGAAAGTTGCTGGGGATCAATTTAGGTTGAGATCAGGTAGAGAGGTTGAGCTGAGCCATGATTTTATGGCAGTTTTAAAATTTAGTAGGGAAGTTCGAAGTTTAAGGTGTGTTGGCAGTGCATTCCACTGTGTAGTGGCAAAATAGTAGAATGCATTTTTTCCCATGAGAGTCTTGAATTTGGGGGGGGGGCGAGGTCTGAGGAACTCCCTCTGGTGTAGTACCTGTGAGCATCACTTACTCTGGTGAAATATTTGGACAGGTACTCCTCAACTCAAAGCCATCCCAATTTGGTAAAGTGGGCTTGAGTTAGGTGAGTCCTGTATGGGAGGTTGAGCAGGAGTCTCACCAGCTTAGTTTGGGAAGTTTGCAGTTTTGTTTTTAGTGGCTTGGGGATACTGGTGAACCATGAGGTGCAGGCGTAGTCAAAATGACACTGAATGAGGGCACCGACAAGGGTCTTAAGTGTATCCCTGTTGATAAACGCAGAAATCCTGCCCAAAAATCTAGTTTTATTATTGATCTTGGTCCATCCATCCATCTTCTTCCGCTTATCCGAGGTCAGGTCGCGGGGGCAGCAGCCTAAGCAGGGAAGCCCAGACTTTCCTCTCCCCAGCCACTTCGTCGGGGAGGGGTCGTGGTTGGGGCGTGGTTAAGAGGGGAGGAGTATATTTACAGCTAGAATTCACCAAGTCAAGTATTTCATATATATATATATATATATATATATATATAAGAAATACTTGACTTTCAGTGAATTCTAGCTATATATACGTGTGTATATATATATACAGAGGTGTGGACTCGAGTCACATGACTTGGACTCGAGTCAGACTCGAGTCATGAATTTGATGACTTGACAAAATGTAAAGAGACTTGCAACTCGACTTAGACTTTAACATCAATGACTTGTGACTTCACTTGGACTTGAGCCTTTTGACTTGACATGACTTGCTATTTTCCCCAAAACCCAACAATTACAAAGTTATTTGGGAGCGCTCCATATTTTTCATTTTCTTCGTCTGTGTCTATCAGCGTGTTGTTCCTGTCAGCGTGTGTGCTCTCAGTACAATAGCCAAACAAATTTGATCTACGCTGTTTTCATCACACAGCATTCATCCAATCAAATTGCAGGACAACCACCGAACAAGTTGTCAAATTGTTGAGAAACAATTATGCCAAAGTTGGTTTCGTTCGGGTATAAAAACTACGACTTGGTCAACAAGAAACAAATTGCCGTATGCAAATCACGCAGTTCGAATATTACAGACGGAGACGCAACAACTTCCAACTTCGTTCGACATTTGAAGTTGCACAAAGAAGGGTAAGTTGTGAATGCAAGATAACGTTTATTGGCTAAGTAACGTGACTTTTATTTTCTGTGTAGTTAAATCAGCGAGGCTGTAAACTCACTGCTAACGTTATAACCATAGACATCTTATAAAGGTACGCAGCATGGAGCGCTACTGCCTACTGGGGCAGACGAGACGCGGGGCCGCCATCTTGGAGTGGTGATCTGCTCCACTCAGTGCAATTCATTTAGCAGGAGCAAAGAACTGTCAGCGCATTTAATTCATTTGACCTCATTGAATACCACTGATTTTCACGCATGTTTTTGTCATACGTGTAGCTATGATAAAAGACACATGTTTTGGCGTGTTTTATTATTCATAGTTTGCTTAACAGTAATATAATATTCTTATATGCTATAAGTGACCAGACGTCCGAGATCAAAACTGGGAATATAATCCCAGAGAAGGGGAAAAAAGGGACAGCTATTTTTAAATTGAAGAAACAATATGATTAGGTTATATATACATGCGTATATCCTACATAAACAATGTATGAATACATTAGATATCTATATATTTTAGGGACCTATAGACTGTATCTCTGTTGCTGCAGCAGCAGAGAGTTTATGTACAGATGTTAAGTACAATACTACATAGTGTCCAGAGGGGGCGCCGTTGAGTGTGTTGTGGGGATTAACAGTATGAATTAACAAGCACGAGTAAAGGAAGCTGTGTGAAGTTTACAAGTCTCTGGAGTCTGCTTTTACGGATATAAACACTACTACAACATGGTGTCAGAAGTAAGCGAACCTACTGTGGGTAAAAAGTAGGTGTAGTTGAGAAAAGTGAGGCTGAAATAGTCCAGCCGAGGTCGTCATTGTTTACCTGGCCGGGGACAGGCTAAGCTACGCTAGGCTAAGGTGAGCACGGAGAGCAGCGGATCAGCATCGGAGCCCGGATAAGGACGGGAGATGACAGATCAAATATTCTCCATCGCGCCTCCTGGCAGCTTCAACTTCGAGGAGCCCAGCTCGTGGCCGCAATGGTTGAGACGGTTCGAGAGGTTCAGGATTGCGTCAGGATTGAGCGGAAAAGAGGACGGCTATCAGGTCAACTCCCTACTGTATGTGATGGGTGAAAAGAGTGACGACATTCTCACTACGTTACCACTAAGCGACCAACAGAAGACAGTTTATGCAGAGGTGACAAAAGCCTTTGATGAACATTTTGTGGGTAAGCACAATGTAATTTATGAACGTGCTAAGTTTAATAGCAGACAGCAACAACAAGGCGAGTCTGCAGAGAACTTTATCACAGATGTGCATAAGTTGGCTGAACACTGCAAATTTGGTGCCTTAAAGGAGGAAATGATAAGAGACCGCATAGTGGTCGGGATAAGAGACTCCCGGCTGTCAGAGAGACTTCAGTTAGACCCTGACCTGACGCTGGCAAAAACAATAACCCAGGTCAGGCAGCAGGAAGAAATAAAGAAACAACAGCAACTGCTACGAGGGACACACACAGAAATTAAAGGTGCTAATATGGATGCCATAAACACAAATAGAGGGAAAACACAATATAGACAAGCTCCCCCACGCAGACCAGAGCAGTTTAATTCCAAGCCAAGCACTGTAAACAAGACATACTATAATGAGAAATGTACAAGGTGCGGCAAAACGCCACAACACCCATGGAAACTGTGCCCAGCCAAAGAGGCTGAGTGTCGAAAATGCAAAAAAAAAAGGGACATTTCGCTGCGGTCTGCAGATCATCTCAAAGAGTGGAAGCTATAGTGGACAGCAACACAGAAGAAGACATAGCTTTCATGGGGACAGTAAACACAGAAGGAATTGAAGAGGAATGGTTAAAAGAAATCAGCCTTAACGGAAAGAAGGTAACATTTAAACTGGACTCAGGAGCCTCAGTTACAGCTATTCCATCTGCCATGTACTTGAGAGCACGTGACGGCAGGCTGAAGACACCACCTAAAAAGATTAAAGGTCCAGATAACTGTCCATTGAAGGTTTTGGGCATCATGAAAGCACACATTAAAACAGAAAAAAGAGAAATAAGGCAATATGTATATGTGGTGACAAACCTGGTGATGCCACTAATGGGACTTCCTGCTTTAATAAAGCTGAACCTGGTTCAACAGGTAGCTTCAGTACAGGAGGAGAAACAAGAAGCGAGGCATCAATACAGAGCTATGTTCCCAAAAGTGTTTTCAGGGCTTGGAAAGCTACAAGGAAACTACAAGATAAAATTGAATAATGAAGCAGTTCCTTATGCTCTCTCGGCCCCGCGCAGAGTTCCATTACCTATGAAAGAACAAGTTAAAGAAGAGTTAGACAGGATGGAAGCAATGGGAGTCATAAGAAAAATTGAGGAGCCAACTGAATGGTGTGCGGGGATGGTAGTGGTCCCCAAGCCAAATAAGAAACCTCGCATTTGTGTGGACCTTACCCGACTTAACGACAGCGTGTGCAGAGAGAGACACATACTGCCTGCAGTTGAGACACTGGCGCAGCTGGAGGGGGCAAGAGTCTTTTCGAAATTAGATGCAACATCTGGTTTCTGGCAAGTTCCTCTACATGAAGAATCACAGCCTTTAACAACTTTTATTACTCCCTTCGGAAGATATTGCTTTCAGAGGCTCCCCTTCGGCATTTCTTCCGCGCCTGAGCATTTTCAGCTGAGAATCTCACAAATAATCGCAGGGGCAAAGGGCGCTCTGTGCCATGCAGATGACATCTTAGTCTATGGAAAAGACAAAAAAGAGCATGATGAAAGGCTGCAGGAAGTACTGAAAAGGTGTGAAAAAGCGGGCCTCACCCTCAATGAAAAATGTGAATTTTCAGTGGAAAAAGTGAAATTTCTTGGACACCACATAAGCGCATCAGGAATCGAGGCTGATCCAGACAAAATCAGTGCCATTAAAAACATGCCAGAACCTCGCAATGTGGAGGAGGTCCGCCGGTTCATGGGAATGGTGAATTATGTTGGCAAGTTCTCACCCAGCCTACCAGCTCTCACAAAACCCCTACGTGACCTGCTAAAAAGTGACAGCACATGGACCTGGGACGCACAACAGAAAACAGCCTTTGAAAAAATTAAAAAAGGGTTGAGTTCTCCTCCAGTCCTTGCACAATACAGTCCTAAAAAAGAAACATTGGTATCGGCAGATGCGTCGTCATACGGACTTGGGGCGGTCCTCCAGCAGCAGCAGACAGATGGTAGGTGGAGACCTGTTGTGTACATATCACGGAGCCTGACGCCCACGGAGGTCCAGTACGCGCAAATAGAAAAAGAAGCACTAGCGGCAACATGGGCCTGTGAGCGACTCAGCTCATATCTGCTAGGCTTGGAATTCACAGTGAGAACCGATCACAAACCTTTAATTTCGCTGCTTGGCTCTCGGTCTTTGGATGATCTTCCTCCAAGAATTCTTAGATTTAGGCTAAGACTGTTGAGGTTCAACTATAAAATCATACATGTCCCGGGAAAACAACTCGTCACTGCTGACACTCTCTCTAGAGCTCCCCTGGGAATGGAGGCCAGAGAGGCCAATAGCAGCTTGCAGAAAGAATGCTGTGCATACATTGATCACATTCTACACCACCTCCCCGCCACTGACAGTAAACTAGCTTGCATCAAGGAAGCTCAGAGCACAGACAGTGTTTGCAGGCAGCTGAAAACATTGACGGAAAAAGGCTGGCCCTCTCACAGGAGAAGCGTTCCTGAGCATCTTCTGCCATTCTGGTCAGAGAGGAACGACATCAACATGGCAGAGGGCTTGCTTCTTAAGGGAACAAGGATTCTGATCCCTGGATGCATGCAGCAGGAAATGATGGAAAGGTTGCACGAAGGCCATCAGGGTGTGACTAAGTGTGTGGCAAGGGCACAATGATCCCTATGGTGGCCAGGGATAACAAGACAGATTAAAGAGATGGTGGAAAGGTGTGAAATCTGTTGCCAATATTCACAGGCAAAGACAGAACCTTTAATGACAACGCCCCTACCAGCACGACCATGGGAAAAAGTGGCGGCTGATATCTTTCAGTGGAAGAATGGACATTATATCGTGGTGGTGGACTACTACTCCCGATACATTGAAGTAGCAAACCTCCCGACCCTGACAACATCTACAACAGTGGAGAGACTCAAGGTAATCTTTGCAAGATTTGGAGTGCCTGAAATCTTGGTGACTGACAACGGGCCACAGTTTGCTTCCACAGACTTTGCCACTTTTGCCCAGGACTATGGTTTCAACCACACGACCAGCAGCCCTCGCTATCCCCAGAGCAATGGGGAAGCAGAGAGAGCTGTCCGCACGGTCAAACAGCTGCTCAACAAAAGTCCAGACCCTCAGAAAGCTCTTTTGGCTTACAGAGCTACACCACTGGCTCACGGGCTGAGTCCAGCGCAGCTGCTGATGGGGAGGAGGATAAGATCAACAGTTCCTACCGCTCCACAAGCATTGAAACCAGCCTGGCCAAACCTCAGAGCTTTCAGGGAAAAAGACAAAGAACTAAAAGTGAAGCAGAGAGAGTCATTCAACCTGAGACACAGGACAAAAGACTTACCAGTTCTGGTTCCAGGACAGAGAGTGTGGATTAAAACAGCGCAGACCACAGCTACTGTCCAGGGACCGGCTTCAACACCAAGGTCGTACAATGTGGAAACAGACCAAGGGAGCTTAAGACGAAACAGGGCTCACCTGACAGTGCTCCCTGAGGGAGGTCTGTCCTGCTCTGATGAGATAGAGACTGTTCAAAGGCAGACAGATTCAGGTGAAACAGTGACCAGGTCCGGAAGAGTTTCCCGCCCTCCAGATAGACTGGATTTATGAACATTCTAATTGACCAGAGAGTTTTCCCTGGTCTTTGGGAAAGAATGGTGTAGACCTAACTGTTTGTTGTTCCTAAAAACATGTGCGTTATGTTGGGTACTAATGTTATTGAATGTGAGTTGAACATGCTCAGTTATTAATACCTGGTGATTAAGATAGAAGTAACTATCATTTTGGAATCATTTTATTTTGAAACAGTTCAATCTTTAAAATAAAGAAAAGAGGTTTAGAAGCTAAAAGGGGGGGATGTACAGATGTTAAGTACAATACTACATAGTGTCCAGAGGGGGCGCCGTTGAGTGTGTTGTGGGGATTAACAGTATGAATTAACAAGCACGAGTAAAGGAAGCTGTGTGAAGTTTACAAGTCTCTGGAGTCTGCTTTTACAGATATAAACACTACTACAACAGTTTATTCTGTCTTGACACTTTGTATTGATATTTTCTATTACATTCTTCCCTTAAATGATAATGTTTACACTGATTGTTTTATATGTATTTTTTATGTATGTCGCTTTGGATAAAAGCGTCTGCCAAATACTTAAACATAAACATATATAAACACCTGAAAGTCTTTATATCAGCTAAAACCATCAATCTGTTTCACTGGATCCAAATTCTGTTTTACCCAACAATGTTAGTATTTGAATATTGTTACTTGAAGACTTATTCCTGGTTCCAATTATACTGTTAAGAAAGTATTGTCTTATATTTTGCCTAAAATGAGAATGCATCAGTAATGCGGACGCTGTATCGATCCGTTGTGGTGAAGAAGGAGCTGAGCCGGAAGGCAAAGCTCTCAATTTACCGGTCGATCTACGTTCCCATCCTCACCTATGGTCATGAGCTTTGGGTCATGACCGAAAGGACAAGATCACGGGTACAAGCGGCCGAAATGAGTTTCCTCCGCCGAGTGGCGGGGCTCTCCCTTAGAGATAGGGTGAGAAGCTCTGTCATTCGGGGGGAGCTCAAAGTAAAGCCGCTGCTCCTCCACATCGAGAGGAGCCAGATGAGGTGGTTCGGGCATCTGGTCAGGATGCCACCCGAACGCCTCCCTAGGAAGGTGTTTCGGGCACGTCCGACCGGTAGGAGGCCACGGGGAAGACCCAGGACACGCTGGGAAGACTATCTCTCCCGGCTGGCCTGGGAACGCCTCGGGATCCCCCGGGAGGAGCTGGACGAAGTGGCTGGGGAGAGGGAAGTCTGGGCTTCCCTGCTTAAGCTGCTGCCCCCGCGACCCGACCTCGGATAAGCGGAAGAAGATGGATGGATGGATGGATGGAGAATGCATCATAATCAGTGGCGGCTGGTGAATTTTGTTTTAGGTGGGGCTGAAAGTTTGTAAACCAAACCCCTGCAGGGGGTCATCCTCCCCCAGAAGATTTCTTTGTGATTTTCACATACAAATATTGACGATCTTTGCTCCTTCTCAACTCTGTGGTAATATTATTTTCATAAAATACAACCAATAGTACGTTAATGTTAAATCTTACTTGTGAAAAGTAATCCCCCGATTCCTATTTTCAACAGTCCGCTCATTTGAGCAGGAAAACACTGAACACCATCTTTGTTTTCTACCTGTCAACTGTCAGTTTAGGCTGCTCGCCGGCTCCTCATCACCACTTCAAAATGGCGGCCAAATTACTCGCGTCACAGCAGCCAATGCTGCGTCTACTGACAAGATGTCAATGGTTTTAATGTCATTGCAAACACGGCAATCTGTTGCGTCCACTGCAGTTCGCTACCTTATTCATACTTTTTGTCAAGTGATTTTTTTAAAGCAGGGTTGCATGAGGTACCTACACATAACGTTACTTTAGTCAATGTATCACACACAGTAACGTAACGTTAGACGGCGGTCAGCAGCACCGTGTATTTTAGCCACCTACAAAAAGACAAACATTGTCAAATAAAGGTCAGTTAAAATGTATACTATATTAAGAATATGTGTACATATTGCATAGGGCCCTGACGTCTAAAAAGTACAACTCTGTTCTGTCATGTCTGTGTATTCATGTTTTGTTTTAGTCGTGTTTTATTTTGTTTAGTTATTGGACTCTTTAGTTTCTGGCTTTTCACTCCCTTGTCTTGTTTCCATGGTTACCCATTAGTTTCACCTGTTCCACGTTTGGACTCATTGTGCACGCTTGTTTGTCACCATAGCAACCCATTAGTTTTCACCTGTCACGTCACGCACCTGTTTCACGTTTTGAGTCACGCACATGTTTTCACTAATCATGTCTGTAGTATTTAAGTTCATTGTTTTCAGTTTGTCTTTCTGGCGACATCCGCATTTATACCCCTGTCACACTCTGTTTACCTCTGCGCACTTCATGCCATGTCCAAGTAAGTTTTTTCGATTCATGCCACAGTTAGCGACTTTTATTCATGTCCTTAGTTTTTTGCCCACGTGCAAGTATTTATTTAATTTGTCAAGTTTGTACTTCCGCTTTGTGCGCACCTTTAGTTTGTTTCTTTTGTTATAGTAAAAATAAATATGTACTCCCATTCCCGTCCCGCCCGAGCCAACTTTCCGTTGCCTTCTGGAAAAACTAAATCCAAGGAACAAGTCTTGACATGTTCATTGGTATGTTCACGTATTATGTTTTTCATGTGTACGCACACATAAACACACAAACAGTATGAGATGAGATCAATGAGATAAGGTAAGAACAGGATAGAAACTTCTGTGGAACTAGTTACAATGCAATATGCCATGGAAATACAATGTTAACACTTTTGTACAAATAAGTACGGTTGCACTTGTTTTTTCAAATGTGTTTATTCTGTAAAGGAATGAGTTAAATGTTTAAAATGACTGGTTAATAGTGCTATTATGAAGTTTTTCCTGCAATTTCAAATGCACTTGTTTTAATAAATAAATACAGCGTTTTAAAAGCATACACAATCTGTGTAAATATATTAGTCTGTGGTTAAAAGGACTTGAAAGGACTCGAAACTCAAAATGCAGGACTTGGGACTTGACTTGAGACTTTCCAGTCTTGACTTTGGACTTGACTCGGGACTTACCTGTCTTGACTCGGGACTTGACTCGAGACTTGAGGGCAAAGACTTGAGACTTACTTGTGACTTGCAAAGCAATGACTTGGTCCCACCTCTGTATATATATATATATATATATATATATATATATATATATATATATATATATATATATATATATATATATATTTATTTATTTATAAAAGAAATACTTGAATTTCAGTGTTCCTTTATTTACACATATACACACACATAACACTCCTCTACTCATTGTTGAGTTAAGGGTTGAATTGTCCATCCTTGTTCTATTCTCTGTCACTATTTTTCTAACCATGCTGAACACCCTCTCTGATTATGCATTGCTGTGTGGCACGCACAAAAGTGCTTTCATCAAATGCACTAGAGTCTGGAATCTTCTATCTCTCCCTAACATGGCCCAAAACCGGTCAATCTTTGCTTCCTGAGGAAGATCTTCACTGCCAAGCACTTGGTACTCCACTACTTCTTCCCGGAGGCTATCCAGGTCCAATCGCAGCTGCGGCTTGGAACTTACAATTGTATTTCTTCATCGTATTCGTCGTCGGCGTCGCCATGGCTGTATCTTCCTCGTTCTTCTGCTTCGTCTCCTTGTTGTGTGCGCAGTTGTGCACTGCACTCTCTAAAAGCCCTAGATGTTATTGTCACATATGCATGTACAGTAGATGGCAGTATTGTCCTGTTTAAGAGTGTCACAACATTGCTGTTTACGGCAGACAAACTGCTTTACGGTAGACGAAAACGTGACTGCTGTTGTTGTGTGTTGTTACCGCGCTGGGAGGACGTTAATGAAACTGGCTAACAATAAACCCACATAAGAAACCAAGAACTCACCCTCGATCATTCTACAGTTATAACGTGATTGGGCAGGCACGATGTTTATATTGTGGGAAAGCGGACGTGAAAACAGGCTGTCCTCACTCAGATCCGCATGGAGCTGGAGGGGGCGTGGCCTCCAGCTCCGCCTAAATTTCGGGAGATTTTTGGGAGAAAATTTGTCCCGGAAGGTTTTCGGGAGAGGCGCTGAATTTCGGGAGTCTCCCGGAAAATCCGGGAGGGTTGGCAAGTATGAGCCTGAATGTGAGGGAAATTTGCTTACCAACGTGAAAGCGATGGTTGAGTAAAATCTGTTAAAGCAACTTGCCACATTCAGTTTGTCTGCGATGAGTGAGCCTTTTATTTTCAATTTCAGGTTGGTGGTTATTGTTTAGAGACTGCTGTGACCAAAATGTTTCAGCGTCTTCCATAGTTTTTGCGGGTTGCTTTTATTTTTCGCTATTTTGTCATTGAAGTAACTGGATTTGGCCTTCCTTATCATATTAGTTACTTCGTTTCTTAGCTTTTTGTATTCTTTAACAAGCGGTTCAGTACAGTTTTTAGTAAACTTAGCGTGTTTGTCATTTCTAAGTTTCATGGCTTCTATTATGTCTGCATTGATCCAGGGTTCTGTTCTGAATTTCACCCTGGAAGCTTTCATGGGTGCTAGCTGGTCAGATACATGCAGGGAGTTGGATTTGAAACATGCCTATGCTTTTTCAACCGATGAGCAATTTAGTACATTCGACCAGTCCAGTCTCTTCAGGGCTGCTGTTAGAACTTCGCTGGTGTACTTTTTCATCAATCTGAATCTTATTGTGTTGTGGCAATCTGATACAGATTTCTGAATTTTACATGTGCAGAAAATGATGAAGTGATCACTTATTTCGCACTCGATTACACCGTTTCTGGAGATCTTGGTCCGGTCTGATGTCAAAATTAAATCAATGAGGGTTTGAGCAGCAGGGCACACCCGTGTGAATTGAGTGATCAGCTGTTTCAGGCTATGTAGCTTACAGTAATTACTGAAGGATTTGTAGATAGAAGTATCTTTTTTCAGGGTGTTGGTGTTCAAATCACCGATCATTATCACTTCAGAATTGCCTAAATCAGCTGATCCCTCGTTTAGCTGTTCATAAAATTAGTTTTGAGTTGGGGGTCTGTAGAGGGATCCAATTAACAGTGGTTTGGTTTTGGGGAAATGATATCGAGCCACACTGCTTCTATATCACTTTTGCTCCAAATCATCCCGTACATTAAAACAGTTATCCGATCTTACATACGTACAAACCCCTCCCCCACGTCCATTTCTGTCTCTTCTGACGACGGTGTAATTGACCATTTCTATCTCAGAATCCTCAATAGTACTATCAAGTCTGGTCTCGGAAAAGGACAGAATTCCCACTTTGCCATTTCCAAAAATCAGTCTGAGTTTGTCGATGTTACGGAGAAGACTGCTTACATTCATGTGGATTATATGCAGTCCTCTGGCAGAGAAAATGTTTTCCATGTCTTGTGACAACAATGTTTCTTTTCCAACGGCTGCGTGGTTGGGCGCCGCCGAAGAAATTACTCCATTATTGTCGGTTGCGCCATTGCTCGTGTCGTCGTTGTTGTCCCTGTAGTGGCTCGTCGTAGCCGGCGAGGCCATTGTTGTTGTGGGGAGTCTCCACGACGACGGTGTCCATCTGGTTTCCGTTTCACAATTGTCCAAATAACTCATACTGGAAACTCAATAGTTCAGTTTTATGTCATGAAGCAGTTAAAATAAGGATTAAAGAACTAACGTATTTTTCGGACTGTAAGGCGCACTTAAAATCCTTTCATTTTCCCAAAACTCGACAGTGCGCCTTATAACCCGGTCGGTGCGCCTAATTATGGTTGTGCTCAGGGGCGCCGCTAGGGATTTTGGGCCCCATGAAAATAATCTTTACAGGGCCCCCAACACAGTGTCATTATTTTTTCTGTATTATAATTTCATCATCATTAGGGGCCTCTCTGGGTCCCCCTCCATCATGGGCCCCTAGAATCCGTCTCCTTTACCCCCCCTTTTCGGCGCCCCTGGTTGTGCTTATCGACCTCAAAGCTATTTTATTTGGTACATGGTGTAATGATAAGTGTGACCAATAGATGGCAGTCACACATAAGAAATATGTGTAGACTGCAACATGATGGCAGTCACACAAAAGAGATACGTGTAGACTGCAATATGACGGCAGTCATATATAAGAGATACATGGAGACTGCAATATGATGGCATTCACACATAAGAGATATGTGTAGACTGCAATATGACTCAAGTAAACAACACCAACATTTTATATGTTCCATCGAAAATATAGAACATTACACACGGCACTCAAAAATCTATCAAAATGTTTTAGTACGACTTTGGTAAGCTATGAAACCGCACCGCTTGATGGATTGTCGGAGCATTATGACTACCATAGTCAGACTTACTGTGCTGCAACATACGAGTATTATTATGGTGTGTGTCAATAAGCTTCTTCTTTTTCTCTATCTTCTTGTTATGTGACATTCATCCTCCACTGTTGCCATTTCTAATATAAAGTAGTGTAAAGTTCTTACTTATATCTCTCAGTAAACTCGCCATGAAAGCGCTAAAACATACCGGTGTAGTGAGTTTACATTATTCACCCTTTAGTTATTAGAGAGTTTGTTTTTTCACGGGACACATTTCCGGCGGATGAAGAGATGCTGCTCCATTATTGATTGGTAAAGTGTGAATGTCATTAAAACAGTTAGCTCCATCTTTTGACACTTCTTCCACCCACGTCCTTGCACGCTACACCGCTACAACAAAGATGACGGGGAGAAGACGCTGTCGAAGGTGAGCCACGTAAAAAAGACCGCCCACAAAACGGCGCATCCTGAAGAGACTATCAGAAAGCGACTTGAAGATGATCTGTAAAACATAATCTATGCAACATTTTGACCAAAGAACCACCATCACATGTTATGTAGACCACAAGGAAGTCTTTTACATTTAGAAAAAAATCATAATAATATGACTCCTTTAATGCGCCTTATAATCCGGTGCGCCTTTTGTATGAAAATAGACCTGACTAGACCCACTCATCAGCAGCGCGGCTTATAATCCGGTGCGCCCTATGTTCCGGAAAATACGATAATACAATTTTGTAGGAAGGGGGAGGAGTATATTTATAGCTATAATTCACTGAAATCCAAGTATTTCTTATATATATATATATATATATATATATATATATACATATACAAACCCCGTTTCCATATGAGTTGGGAAATTGTGTCAGATGTAAAATATAAACGGAATACAATGATTTGAAAATCCTTTTCAACCCATATTTAATTGAATGCACTACAAAGACAAGATATTTGATGTTCAAACTCATAAACTTTTTTTTGCAAATAATAATTAACTTAGAATTTCATGGCTGCAACACGTGCCAAAGTAGTTGGGAAAGGGCATGTTCACCACTGTGTTACATGGCCTTTCCTTTTAACAACACTCAGTAAACGTTTGGGAACTGAGGAGACACATTTTTTAAGCTTCTCAGGTGGAATTCTTTCCCATTCTTGCTTGATGTACAGCTTAAGTTGTTCAACAGTCCGGGGGTCTCCGTTGTGGTATTTTAGGCTTCATAATGCGCCACACATTTTCAATGGGAGACAGGTCTGGACTACAGGCAGGCCAGTCTAGTACCCGCACTCTTTTACTATGAAGCCACGTTGATGTAACACGTGGCTTGGCATTGTCATGCTGAAATAAGCAGGTGCGTCCATGGTAACGTTGCTTGGATGGCAACATATATTGCTCCAAGACCTGTATGTACCTTTCAGCATTAATGGCGCCTTCACAGATGTGTAAGTTACCCATGTCTTGGGCACTAATACACCCCCATACCATCACAGATGCTGGCTTTTCAACTTTGCGCCTATAACAATCCGGATGGTTCTTTTCCTCTTTGGTCCGGAGGACACGACGTCCACAGTTTCCAAAAACAATTTGAAATGTGGACTCGTCAGACCACAGAACACTTTTCACTTTGTATCAGTCCATCTTAGATGAGCTCAGGCCCAGCGAAGCCGACGGCGTTTCTGGGTGTTGTTGATAAACGGTTTTCGCCTTGCAAAGGAGAGTTTTAACTTGCACTTACAGATGTAGTGACCAACTGTAATTACTGACAGTGGGTTTCTGAAGTGTTCCTGAGCCCATGTGGTGATATCCTTTACACACTGATGTCACTTGTTGAGGCAGTACAGCCTGAGGGATCGAAGGTCACGGGCTTAGCTGCTTACGTGCAGTGATTTCTCCAGATTCTCTGAACCCTTTGATGATATTACGGACTGTAGATGGTGAAATCCCTAAATTCCTTGCAATAGCTGGTTGAGAAAGGATTTTCTTAAACTTGTTTGTGAATGACTGAGCATTTCATGGAATCTACTTTTATACCCAATCATGGCACCCACCTGTTCCCAATTAGCCTGCACACCTGTGGGATGTTCCAAATAAGTGTTTGATGAGCATTCCTCAACTTTATCAGTATTTATTGCCACCTTTCCCAACTTCTTTGTCACGTGTTGCTGGCATCAAATTCTAAAGTTAATGATTATTTGCAAAAAAAAAAAAGAAAAAGTTTATCAGTTTGAACATCAAACATGTTGTCTTTGTAGCATATTCAACTGAATATGGGTTGAAAATGATTTGCAAATAATTGTATTCTGTTTATTTTTACATCTAACACAATTTCCCAACTCATATGGAAACAGGGTTTGTATATAAATAAAATAAATACTTGAGTTTCAGTGAATTCTAGCTATATATATATGTATTTTACTATGTATGTATATACATATAAATAAAATAGATACTTGAATTTCAGTGTTCATTTATTTACACATATACACACACATAACACTCCTCTCTTCATTGTTGTATTTGTAAGTGCAATGCTTTGCAGCCAGTAGCACAGCCTTTGAAGGAGCATAGGTGTGGGCAGTGTAATATTCTGGGTTGGAGTCAATAACCAGGCGAGGTGATGAAGTTACGTCTCTTTACTTCATACTTCAGAACCGACTCCCACTCTTGCCTTCAGGGTGCGCAATACAACGTAAAAAGTAACCGCAGAACACTATACCCAACATTCACCAGGAGATGGCAACAAACAACTTAGATCACTCTATTACAGGCAGCATCTGTGAAATTTAATTTGCAGGAAAGGAGTGAGTTTAGGGTTGAATTGTCCATCCTCGTTCTATTCTCTGTCACTCGTCGTCGCCATGACTGTCTCTTCTTCGTTCTTCTGTTTCGTCTCCTTCTTGTTGTTATATAAGAAATACTTGACTTTCAGTGAATTCCAACTATATATATATATATATATATATATATATATATATATATATATAAATAAGAGAAATACTTGAATTTCAGTGTTCATTTATTTACACACATATACGCACACATAACACTCATCTACTCATTGTTGAGTTAAGGGTTGAATTGTCCATCCTTGTTCTATTCTTTGTCACTATTTTTCGAAACCATGCTGAACACCCTCTCTGATGATGCATTCTGCTTCGTCTCCTTGTTGTTTGCGCAGTTGTACACTGCACTCTCTAAAAGCCCTAGATGTTATTGTCACATATGCATGTACAGTAGATGGCAGTATTGTCCTGTTTAAGAGTGTCACACCATTGCTGTTTACGGCAGACAAACTGCTTTACGGTAGACGAAAACGTGACTGCTGTTGTTGTGTGTTGTTACCGCGCTGGGAGGACGTTAATGAAACTGCCTAACAATAAACCCACATAAGAAACCAAGAACTCGCCCTCCATCATTCTACAGTTATAACGTCATTGGGCAGGCACGATGTTTATATTGTGGGAAAGCGGACGTGAAAACAGGTGTCGACACGTCACTCAGGTCCGCATGGAGCTGGAGGGTGCGTGGCCTCCAGCTCCGCCTGAATTTCGGGAGATTTTCGGGAGAAAATTTGTCCCGGGAGGTATTCGGGAGAGGCGCTGAATTCCGGGAGTCTCCCGGAAAATCCGGGAGGGTTGGCAAGTATGAGGGAGCGTGCCTTAAGTCCGGCTGGAAATCGGGAGAAATTCGGGAGAATGGTTATCCCGGTAGATTTTTGGGAGAGGCACTGAAATTCGGGAGGGTTGGCAAGTATGGTGGGTGGCACTGGGAGTAGGTGGGTAAAGTGTCTTGCCCAAGGACACAACGGTAGTGACTAGGATGGCGGAAGCGGGGATCTAACCTGGAACCCTCAAGTTGCTGGCACGGCCGCTCTACCAACCGAGCTATACCGCCAATTTGTCTAATCTATATAGATTAGACAAATTGCCTTTTCCTTACACTGAACAAAAAAAGGAATATGTTGAAAAATTCTACACTCGCAGTCTTTTTTATGTTTCTCCAACGATTTCGCCATTTTTTTTTCGTCGTGCACTAATTAACTGAAAGAGCGCACACACTTGCCGCATCGCGCGAGCGTGCTGCCGTCCCGTTATCGATGGGAAAATGCATTTTTAGAAAATATGATTTGCCATAGCGGCTCGGCAACCCCGAGAGTAACGAGCAGTAGAAAATGGATAGATGGATGGGCTAGAAAGGACAGATTTAAAAAAATAATAATACATTTTTTTATAAAATGTAATTTAAAAAATATATATTTTCTTTTACTCGGGACTATCCGCGGGCCGTAGTTTGGGGACCACTGCTGTTATAACTCACATTCTATATTGTGTTTTGGAAATGGTTGTCATAAACGTTAATTCATTCAAAAACAAAATACAAAAGAAAACACATTTTTATACATATGTAAATGTATTCAGTTCTAACATTCATTCAATTTCTTCTTTCCTTCATGGATATAAAATGTACCGCTGCTGGTATTTTTTAAATATATTTTTATTGTAATATTTTCAGAATGTGTTTGTACTATTTTTGGCCAAAGTAAGACAAAGAAAACAACCTGAAGTCGTTTTTACTTTTTAGTTTTAATACCATGATTTTAATTGTCCGGCCCGCGTGTGCACAGATTTTCCTCCATGCGGCCTCTGAGTTAAAATGAGTTTGATACCCCTGACTTAACTGAAACTAAATCAATAAGCACTGCTGACCAAGAATTCTGTGACCGTCCAATCTGTCTCAAGGAGGTATTGGAATCAATTAATAGCTTAAAGTACAAACCCCAAAACCAGTGAAGTTGTCACGTTGTGTAAATGGTAAATAAAAAGAGAATACAATGATTTGCAAATCCTTTTCAACTTATATTCAATTGAATAGACTGCAAAGACAAGATATTTAATGTTCACACTGAGAAACTTTGTTATTTTTTGCAAATATTAGCTCATTTGGAATTTGATGCCTGCAACATGGTTCAAAAAAGCTGAAACAAGTGGCAAAAAAGGCTGATAAAGTTGAGGAATGCTCATCAAACACTTATTTGGAATATCCCACAGGTGAATAGGCTAATTGGGAACAGGTGGGTGCCATGATTGGGTATAAAGGCAGCCTCTATGAAATGCTCAGTCATTCACAAACAAAGATGGGGTGAGGGTCACCACTTTGTCAACAAATGCGTGAGCAAATTGTTTAAAAACAACATTTCTCAAGCAGCTATTGCAAGGAATTTAGGGATTTCACCGTCTACTGTCCGTAATATCATCAAAAGGTTCAGAGAATCTGGAGAAATCACTGCACGTAAGCGATAATATTACGGACCTTAGATCCCTCAGACGGTACTGCATCAAAAAGTGACATCAGTGTGTAAAGGATATCACCACATGGGCTCAGGAACACTTCAGAAAACCACTGCCAATAACTACAGTTGGTCGCTACATCTGTAAGTGCAAGTTAAAACTCTACTATGCAAAGCCAAAGCCATTTATCAACAACACCCAGAAACGCCGCTGGCTTCGCTGGGCCCGAGCTCATCTAAGATGGACTGATGCAAAGTGGAAAAGTGTTCCGTGGTCTGACGAGTCCACATTTCAAATTGTTTTTGGAAACTGTGGACGTCCTGTCCTCCGGAACAAAGAGGAAAAGAACCATCTGGACTGTTCTAGGCGCAAAGTTGAAAAAATAACTTGTCTTTGCAGTCTATTTAATTGAAAGAAGTTATACTGTTCCATTACCTTTGTTCATACTACTGTCACTACTCAACTGCCAAAGAACTGTAGACACCTTAATATTTGTTGCTTCCTATACTGTATATACTGTACATACTGTATATACTATTTGATATTGCACTGGTACTGTATTAGACTACTGTACTTCTACTTGTACTGATACTTCTACCATAACTACTGTAACTTATTGTCTTGTAATTAATGTACATCAGACCTATTCAAATTTTTGTATTTTTTGTATTTGGTGTATTAGATTCTGCAACTAGTGTTTGGATCCCACTGTACGCAATATCTGAAGAGCATGGAAAAAAGCATTTCACTGTGGTGTAGTCTGCATGTGACGAATAAAACTTTGAAACTTAAATATAAGTTGAAAAGGATTAGCAAATCATTGTATTCTGTTTTTATTTACAAATTACACAACGTGCCAACTTCACTGGTTTTGTAAAACGTGGAATACAGCAAGCTTGTCCTATTTCTCTTTATCTATTTTTGTTAGCCACCTAGTCATTTAAAGGGGATCTCCATATTAGACAAAGAAATAACTAACTGGCTGACGACACAACACTCTTTTCGAAGGACTCTTCTCAAATTCCTCTTGCCTTGGATGTGTTTGGTGTATTCTCTTTGGCTTCTGGTCTCCATTTAAATGTGAATAAGTGGGAACTAATGGCTGTGAAATGCTGTATGTATGTACAATTCCAATTAAGGAGAGTATTAATTACCTAGGAATAATTGTTACTAGAAATCAGAGTTCTAAATGGGTTTTGAACTTTACTCCAATTGTAGAAAAAAAGCAAGAGAATATTTAACCAATGGCTGCAGAGAGAGTTATTCTTAAAAGGCAGAACATTACTCTCCAAAGCAGAAGGTATCTCTAGGCCATGCGTCTCAAACTTAAGGCCCGGGGTCCATATCCAGCCCGACACGTTATTTAACGCGGCCCCCGAAAGCCAGGAAATAATGTGCATACTTCATCGTTCTTACTAAATGTTTTCATTGTTTCTATTTTGAGAGAAAAAACATTACATTAAATGACATATGGTTTAACTTTGATATTATCTGCTCATGCAACAAACATTCAATTGTTTTTGGTGTGAATCTTTGGGCACCTCGCTATTTGATTCCGATTCTTGGGGTGAGGATTTGATTCATAATCGATTCTCGATTCAAACTGATTTTTGCATTGTATTATTTGGTAAAATAATAACAACACCTTAACAAAACAGCTTACAGGTTACAAAACCTCCTTTTGGTTGCTGACGTATGACACATACGTGCACCAAGTAAGCATAGAGATGGCCTAAAAATTGTTTTCATTTTTTTATTTAATTTGTCCAAAAAATTAAATAAATTTGATTTTTGAAAATTACTAAAAAAAAATCGTGATTCGAATGTGATGAAAACATTTTTTTTAGCACCCTTAATTATTATATAACGTATGATAGTTTGTAAAAATAACAATAAATACTTAAATATCTGCTTGTCACCTTGACTTGCCATTTCAAAGCAAGTTATTCATCAATTTGTACGTACACAAATCAATAATATAATATAATAAGGCGATTATACTTTTATATTATTATACCACTCAGTGGCCTAGTGGTTAGAGTGTCCGCCCTGAGATCGGTAGGTGGTGAGTTCAAACCCCGGCCAAGTCATACCAAAGACTATAAAAATGGGACCCATTACTTCACTCAGCATCAAGGGTTGGAATTGGGGGTTAAATCACCAAAATGATTCCCGGGCGTGGCACTGCTGCTGCCCACTGCTCCCCTCACCTCCCAGGGGGTGAACAAGGGGCTGGGTCAAATGCAGAGGACAAATGTCACCACACCTAGTGTGTGTGTGACAATCATTGCTACTTTAACGTAACTTTAATATTCTTACACCCACTGTTACAAGCGGCCCTCTGAGGGCAGCCATGACTGCGATGTGGCCCTCCATGAAAACAAGTTCGACACCCCTGATCTAGGCTTACATTTGCAGCTATTTCTTTAGATGTAAACCAAAAAATGTGTAAGACTATTGACAAAAACAATTATAGTCAGGGTGGTCTAAACTTTCTCGAATTTCACTGATGTCCACTGATGTTCATTGATGTCCCTCTGCGGTAGCTACGTATGGTAACTGCAGTTGCAGCGTTGCGCCACTATAGAGGCGCTATATCGACAGCAGTGCACCGGAAAGACCCGAAGAAGAAACGGATCGAAGCGTGTTTTTCCCCGCTACTTGGTGCATAACGTTGACCGCCGTAACGAGTGGATTTCTGCCATACGGAGCACGATACAGAGGGATCACTGGACTCCTATAGAACACTCCAGACTGTGCTGTGAACATTTTGTCTAAGCTAGTAGTGTTAGCTTCCTTTCCAACATTTTCTGACTAATTATAATAGATGGTTTGATTGAAGAATTGATTAGAAGTTTGCATAGGATCAGGTGGAGTTTCATGACGGTACAGATTGACTGGTACAAGGTCAACTAAAAGAAAGCGTTACAAGTACGTCGTGTTTGTTTGGAAAAAAAAAAAGTTTCCTCCTTGTCAGAGTAACGTTTAGGTTTCTCGCGTTGCAGATATGCCAGGCAAAATCAGCCGCTACTTTTTAAAGCGATCTGGTGAGGAGGAAAGTCAAGAGTCCGGGTGAAACAGAGCAGAGAAATGAACGTAACCGGCAGTTAAAATGTCATCATTCATGGTGGACATTTTTGTCGACAGAGCGCTTGAAAGCTGCTTCAAAATCATCTTGAGTGTCTCAAGCAAAAGTGGCCCCACCACACAAGCTAGGAGCCCATCAAGCGCTTAGGCCACAAGTGTCAAACTCAAGGCCCGCGACATAATTTTATCTGGCCCGCAAACACCTGGAAATAATATGTGTCAATAAAGTACTTCATATTTTCTCACTAAATGTAATGGATTTGCTTCATTTTCACAGAAAATATATATGAACTGCTTGAAATTGCACGCCTTTTAAACTTTAATAGTATCCATTATTGCAACCAATATGACAGTATATTATCATATCGTATTTTTCGGACTATAAGTCACAGTTTTTTTCATAGTTTGGCCGGGCTCCAGTGCGACATATATATGTTTTTTTCCTTTTTTATTATGCATTTTCGGCAGGTGCGACTTATACTCCGAAAAATAAGGTACTTTCCAAACATTTTTTGTCTAAATAAAAATAAATACTTAAATATCTGCTTGACTTGTGATTTTACAGAAAACTACCCATCAAATTAATACAAATGACAATACATTTTAAGGTGTTCTTTACAGCATATTACTGCACATTGCGTTAAAATTCTGGCGCATGATCATTTGAGCCAGGAAAAACCCTGAACTCTATTTCTCATCATGTCATTTTCTCATCTTGGAGGCCTAAAATTGTTTTTATTGTGTAACTACAACATTGATAGGATTCCTGTTTCTCTTTCAAACTTCCACAAACAGGTCCTTCTGGCATGGTCTCTTTTCTATAAGCACAATTTCTCACCTACCAATTACTTCATTTGGAACAATAGAGATATATGTTACACAAGTCCTCAACAATTGGTTCAAGAATGGTATTACTTTAGTGAGTCAGCTTTTCAGGCCCTGCGATGAGGTGGCGACTTGTCCAGGGTGTACCCCGCCTTCCGCCCAAATGCCACTGAGATAGGCTCCAGCACCCCCCGCGACCCCAAAAAGGGACAAGCGGTAGAAAATGGACGGATGGATGGAGTCAGCTTTTCAATAAGGTCAACTTATTAATGACCAAGAATTTCTCAACAATTTGAAAGTCCCTGTGACTCCCAAACAATTTGCCATTGTCTTTGATGCCATTCCAAGTGTTATGTTGTACATGGTTATTCCAATTGTCAATGATCTACTTTGTTTTGATCAGAAATATAACAGAAAAATCCGAAGCTTATTCCAAAATGATTGTGTGTCTGTCTCCTATGAGAATAATGTTGTGACGTGGTCTCTTCCTAACAGGTATTTACTCACCAACAAAGAGATTTCATTCAAAATCATTCATTGTTATTACCCTGTAAAGACTGTGATGGTTAGATACAAGACGGAAATTGATGTTACCTGCACCTTATGTAACATGCATCCAGAGACTGTTTGCCACCTGTTGTGGACTTGTGATCACTGTGGCGAGGCATCTGTCATTTCATCTTGGACAATATTCATGACACATTTGTGCTTTGTCTTAAAGATGTGCTATTTGGATTTACACAGTATGAGAAAAAACATGAAAATGAATTTTACCTTGGCCACCTCATTATACTATTGGCTAAGTTTTATATTCATAAATGTAAGCTTCTCAATACCCAACCTGTTTTTTGTGCCTTTAAAAAAAAGAGTTAGAACTTTACTTTAGAACACTTTCTACCTCTAACAACCAATTATGATGCTATGCTCCAAATTTAAAATATTTACAGAACTTGTGTTACTCTATAACTATTCACATTACTATATATATATATATATACATATATATATATATATATAGCGGGGGTGTATAATGTAGCCCGGAAGAGTTAGGGATACATGGGATTCTCGGTATATGTTCTGTTGCGTTTATGTTGTGTTACGGTGCGGATGTTCTCCCGAAATGTGTTTGTCATTCTTGTTTGGTGTGGGTTCACAGTGTGGCGCATGTTAGTAAGAGGGTTAAAGTTGTTTAAACGGGCACCCTCAGTGTGACCTGTATGGCTGTTGAACAAGTATGCCTTGCAGTCACTTGAGTATGTCTGCAGAAGCCGCATACAACATGTGACTCGGCTGGCAAGCTGTTTGTACAGGTTGTAGAGGGCGCTAAAGGCAGTGCCTTCATAGCACGCGCTTATTATTGTTGTTTGGGTGAAAATCAGCAGACATTCGAGAGAATAGTTGCTCTGAAATTCGGGAGTCTCCCGGAAAAATTGGGAGGGTTGGCAAGTGTGATGCTGTCAAGCGTCATTCATATAAAACTCGCGGGCCGCACATTACATTTTCATATTAAGGTGCGGGCCGCGTGTCTGAGACCCCTGGTTTATACATAGCACAAAGCAAAAAAAACCTTTGTAATCAGTGTTATTTCATTTTAAATTTCAAAAGAGTTTTGTGGCTCCCATTGTTTTCTTTATTTTGTGGAACGGGTCAAAATGGCTCTTTGAGTGGTAAAGGTTGCCGACCCCTGCCGTAATCGATAAACTGGTGTAATGATAAGTGTGACCAATAGATGGCAGTCACACATAAGAAATATGTGTAGACTGCAACATGATGGCAGTCATATATAAGAGATACGTGTAGACTGCAATATGACGGCAGTCATATATAAGAGATACGTGTAGACTGCAATATGATGGCATTCACACATAAGAGATATGTGTAGACTGCAATATGACTCAAGTAAACAACACCAACATTTTATATGTTCCATCGAAAATATAGAACATTACACACGGCACTCAAAAATCTATCAAAATGTTTTAGTACGACTTTGGTAAGCTATGAAGCCGCACCGCTTGATGGATTGTCGGAGCATTATGACTACCATAGTCAGACGTACTGTGCTGCAACATACGAGTATTATTATGGTGTGTCAATAAGCTTCTTCTTTTTCTCTATCTTCTTGTTATGGGACATTCATCCTCTGCTGTTGCCGTTTCTAATATAAAGTAGTGTAAAGTTCTTACTTATATCTGTCAGTAAACTTGCCATGAAAGCGCTAAAACATACCGGTGTAGTGAGTTTACATTATTCACCCAAGGAACTTTAGTTATTAGAGAGTTCCGGTCGGACGGTTTTTCACGGGACACATTTCCGGCGGATGAAGAGATGCTGCTCCATTATTGATTGAAGTAAAGTATGAATGTCATTAAAACCGTTAGCTCCATCTTTTGACACTTCTTCCACTCCCATCCTTGCACGCTACAACCAAGATGACGGGGACAAGACGCTGTTGAAGGTGAGCCACGTAAATAAGACCGCCCACAAAACGGCGCATCCTGAAGAGACTGTCAGAAAGCGGCTTGAAGATGATCTGTAAAACATCATGTATGCAACATTTTGACCAAAGAACCACCATCACATGTTATGTAGACCACAAGGAAGTCTTTCACATTTAGAAAAAGAAAAAAAAATGACCCCTTTAATGCGCCCTATAATCCGGTGCGCTTTATATTTGAAAAAACATCAAAAATAGACCCGCTCATCGGCAGTGCGCCTTATAATCCGGTGCGCCCTATGGTCCGGAAAATACAGTATATATATTTTACATTCTACTATAATTACTTTATTGAATCAACAACACCCTGGCGCTGTATTGCACTGTTTTTGTAGTTGTTTTAATTGTCCTTGTTCATATGTTTGTTTTTAAATGTTGAACTTTATAAATAAAGGTATATAAAAAAATAAAAAAAGATTTCCCTTCCTGGTTCCATGACCCGCCCTATCTTGCCTCTAAATTGGCCTGTCCATAATGTTTTGCCCTAATCTTAACCAATAATGACTCATCATAGTAAACCAGCCAACCAATCACGGATGTTCTTATACGTAAACCAACCAATCATCATTGATGTTACTGTATATTTTGTCCCCTGCCTGTGGAGTAGCTTCATTACGTAGCTTCCATTTTTAAGTCATTTTTAATGGAAATCCGTAGTTTTTATCATAAACCGTACTCATTATGGGAAAACCGTAGTTGTTGGCAGGTATGGCAAAGAGACGGATCAAGATTTTAACACATTGTAGGTCGGAAAAAAATTAAGAAAAACGGAAAATCATTTTAAAAATATTTTTACAGAGATAAAAAAGACGGATTTCCGACTATAGGGGGGGAAAAAATCACATGGCTGCTAATAAGAAGTTGGCTGATGTGCACGATGCTCCTTTGGGCTGCTGACTAGAAGTTTACCTGAGAAAGCGCAAGGAGAGGAGTTAACCACTTCATGTGGGACTTGAAGGTCTAGTCAACATTTATTCAAAAAGCAGGTCATGTCATCCAAAAGGAGGGTGAGGATATATTTTGGGTTATGAAAGGACATGAAGGTGTGGATCATACATGAAGGTAAGGCAACACACAAAAGAGTGAACTACTCAGTAATGTCAACTAGTTGTGAATGTTTGCACATCCCCTCCCACATACAAGGTCCAGAAGGAGCAGGACTCACGAGGGCGTCCACGTCCACGTCCACGTCCACGTCCTGCCAGGAGGAGTGAGGATGCCAGGAGGAGGAGGGTCGCCCTTATTGATTGTAGAGCGAGCGCTGCTCCCAGGGCATGGACTGGATGCTACGTGGCACGGGCGAAGGCTTGAGGGCGGGCGCTCCGTTGGCATGGAGGGAGTGGGCGATGGGGTTGATGGTGGTGAGCGGCCGCTGAGGAGCCAGAGAGAACGTGTCCTGGTGTTTGGGCTGCAGACACCACAGAAGAAAAAGGAGGAGGAGGAGGAGAGCACAAGTCAGAGGAGCACATTTCAGGAAGGAAACTTCTTGCAGGACTTGGTGGAATATTCAGGGATGTTCCTATCCATCTGTATCGGACAGATTCAGGGATGTTCCCATCCATCGGTATCGGACCGATTCAGGGATGTTCTCATCCATCGGTATCGGACCGATTCAGGGATGTTCCCATCCATCGGTATCGGACCGATTCAGGGATGTTCTCATCCATCGGTATCGGACCGATTCAGGGATGTTCCCATCCATCGGTATCGGTATCAAACCAATTCAGGGATGTTCCCATCCATCTGTATCGGACAGATTCAGGGATGTTCCCATCCATCGGTATCGGACCGATTCAGGGATGTTCCCATCCATCGGTATCGGACCAATTCAGGGATGTTCCCATCCATCGGTATCGGACCGATTCAGGGATGTTCCCATCCATCGGTATCGGACCGATTCAGGGATGTTCCCATCCATCGGTATCGGACCGATTCAGGGATGTTCCTATCCATCGGTATCGGTATCAAACCAATTCAGGGATGTTCCCATCCATTGTATCGTATCGGACCAATTCAGGGATGTTCCCATCCATCGGTATCGGACCGATTCAGGGATGTTCCCATCCATCGGTATCGGACCGATTCAGGGATGTTCCCATCCATCGGCATCGGACCGATTTAGGGATGTTCTCATCCATCCGTATCGGACCGAGTCAGGGATGTTCTCATCCATCCGTATCGGACCGCCTCAGGGATGTTCCCATCCATCGGTATCGGACCGATTCAGGGATGTTCCCATCCATCGATATCGGACCGATTCAGGGATGTTCCCATCCATCGGTATCGGACCGATTCAAGGATGTTCCCATCCATTGGTATTGGACCAATTCAGGGATGTTCCCATCCATCGGTATCGGACCGATTTAGGGATGTTACTATCCATCGGTATCGGACCGATTCAGGGATGTTTCCATCCATCGGTATCGGACCGATTCAGGGATGTTTCCATCCATCGGTATCGGACCGATTCAGGGATGCTCCCATCCATCGGTATCGGACCAATTCAGGGATGTTCCCATCCATCGGTATCGGACCAATTCAGGGATGTTCCCATCCATCCGTATCGGACCGATTCAGGGATGTTCCCATCCATCGGTATCGGACCGATTTAGGGATGTTACTATCCATCGGTATCGGACCGATTCAGGGATGTTCCCATCTATCGGTATCGGACCGATTCAGGGATGTTTCCATCCATCGGTATCGGACCGATTCAGGGCTGTTCCCATCCATCGGTATCGGACCGATTCAGGGATGTCACAATCCATCGGTATCGGACCGTTTCAGGGATGTTCCCATCCATCGGTTTTAGACCAATTCAGGTACGATACACTGGGGGTTCGTCAACGCCTCCAGTAGCTTTACATACAGTCGTGGTCAAAAGTTTACATACAATTGTAAAGAACATAATGTCATGGCTGTCTTGAGTTTGCAATAATTTGTACAACTCTTATTTTTCTTGTGATAGAGTGATTGGAGCACATACTTGTTGGTCACAAAAAACATTCATGAAGTTTGGTTCTATTATGAATTTATTATGAGTCTACTGAAAATGTGACCAAATCTGCTGGGTCACAGAACTTTCCTCCAGAAGGTCTTATATTTGTACATGTGATGTCAGATGAAACACAAATTGAGCTGTTTGGCCACAATACCCAGCAATATGTTTGGAGGAGAAAAGGTGAGGCCTTTAATCCCAGGAACACCATTCCTAGTGTCACGCATGGTGGCGGTAGTATTCTGCTCTGGGCCTGTTTTGCTGCCAATGAAACTGGTGCTTTACAGAGAGTAAATGGGACAATGAAAAAGGAGGATTACATCCAAATTCTTCAGGACAAGCTAAAATCATCAGACCGGAGGTTGGGTCTTGGGCGCAGTTGGGTGTTCCAATAGGACAATGACCCCAAACACACGTCAAAAGTGGTAAAGGAATGGCTAAATCGGGCTAGAATTAAGGTTTTAGAATGGCCTTCCCAAAGTCCTGACTTACGTGTGGACAATGCTGAAGAAACAAGTCCATGTCAGAAAACCAACATATTTAGCTGAACTGCTCCAATTTTGTTAAGAGGTGTGGTCAAAAATTCAACCAGAAGCTGCCAGAAGCTTGAGGATGGCTACCAAAAGCGCCTTATTGCAGTGAAACTTGCCAAGGGACATGTAAGCAAATATTAACATTGCTGTATGTATACTTTTGACCCAGCAGATTTGGTCACATTTTCAGTAGACCCATAATAAATTCATAAAAGATGCAAACTTCATGAATGTTTTTTGTGACCAACAAGTATGTGCTCCAATCACTCTGTCACAAAAAAACAAGAGTTGTAGAAATGATTGCAAACTCAAGGAAGCCATGACATTATGTTCTTTACCGGTACATGTGTATGTACACTTTTGACCACGACTGTGTGTGTGTGTACATAGATGTATATACATACATACTAGAGATGCGCGGTTTGCGGGCACAACCGCGGAGTCCGCGGATTATCCGCGAATCGGGCGGATGAAATTTAAAAAAATTAGATTTCATCAGCGGGTCGGGTCGGGCGATTGAAATTAAAAAAAATTAGATTTTAAATAGATTCAGGCGGGTGGCAGTTAAACCAATTCGGAAATATGATGTAGCGGCTAGCTACGGGGTGTTAGCCAATGGCTTTGGCTGGGGGGCGGGACTTCCGGGCAAGTTAGGGAAGTGACGTTGTTGACAGGAAGTGTTAGTTCGAGTTTTGCCGGGAAAGAGGGGAGACGCACATTGGAGCTGTTGTGTGGTTACATTGCATCTTATTACAATAAATACGAGACAAACGAATAAGTCTATGAGCCTACGTTCCTGGGAACATTACAATATATACATAGTTAAATGTTGTTACCCACATACGAAAAACGAGCAGGCACCTGCTGCATATGCCACAACAGAAGAAAAAAAAAAAAAAGAGATGGACACTTTTACGGAGCGGAGAAGGCCCCCGACGCCTCGCCGGGGTCCGGGACCGAGGCCCCTTCCCCCGAGAGGACCCCACCGGGAGCCGTAGCTGAGGCGATCCGCGAGAAGGGCCCGACGCACGTCCAGGGTCACTACCGCGCCCACCGCACCGACACCCCGCCTCGTCCGCCTTCGCCGCGGCTGGCGTCACGCGCAGCAGGTAAGCAGCTTACCTGCCCGCCACCCCCGTGGCCGGGGGCGCGTAACAGGGGTCACTCCGCGCGCAGTGCGCCCACGAAAGGGGTGGGGCTCACCCTGGTTGATATAGACAGCAGGACGGTGGCCATGGAAGTTGGAACCCGCTAAGGAGTGTGTAACAACCCACCTGCCGAATCAACTAGCCCTGAAAATGGATGGCGCTGGAGCGTCGGGCCCATATACCCGGCCGTCGCCGGCAGCGAGACGCGCTTGGAGGTGCGCTCAGCGCGGCTCCCATATGATTGCGCACTGGTGTGCGTCTGGGTCGTGACAACGTGGCACGCGAATGTCTGTGCTGCGTTGGATCAGTCTCCTTTCTTTAACAGGCAAAAGCTTTATAACCTCACTAATGCCTTGCATCGTCTATATTAGATATATAACAACGGGCGGGTGCGGGCGGATGGCGGGCGGATGCAGTTCTGATCAAATGTTAGATCGGGTGGATTGCGGATGGTTGACGACTTTCTGATGCGGTTGCGGATGAAATAATTGCCTATCCGCGCATCTCTAATACATACATACACATACACATTTATATCTATACATATATATATATATACAGACATACATATACATATACATATATATATATATAAATATATATATATATGTATGAATGTATGTCCATCCATCCATCTTCAACCGCTTATCCGGAATCGGGTTGCGGGAACAACAGCTCCAGCAGAGACCCCCAGACTTCCCTCTCCAGAGCAACATTAGCAACTTCCTCCTGGGGGATCCCGAAGCGTTCCTAGGCCAGAGAGGAGATGTAATCCCCCCATCTGGTCTTTGGCCTGCCCCGGGGTCTCCTCCCAGTGGGACGTGCAACGAGGACCTCCCTAGGGAGACACTCGTGAGGCATCCGCACAAGATGCCCGAACCACCTGATAAAATATAATATGATATATATGATCATGTATAGTAGATTTACATGATATATATGATAACATATAGTAGATTTACATAATATATATGATAATTAGATTTACATGATGTATATGATAATATATACAGTAGTAGATTTACATGATATATATGATAATATATAGTAGATTTACACGATATATATGATAATATATAGTAGCTTTACATGATATATATGATTATAGTAGCTTTACATGATATATATGATAAAACAGTAGATTTACATGATGTATATAATATATAGTAGCTTTACATGATAATATATAATAGATTTACATGATATATATGATTATAGTAGCTTTACATAATACATATGATAATATATAGTAGCTTTACATGATATATATGATAAAATATAGTAGATTTACATGATATATATAATATATAGTAGCTTTACATGATAATATATAGTAGATTTACATGATATATATGGTACTTAGTAGCTTTACATGATATGAAAATATATAGTAGCTTTACATGATATATATGATAGAATATAGTAGCTTTACATGATATATATGATAATATATATTAGTTTTACATTATATATATGATAATATATTGTAGTTTTACATTATATATATGATAATATATAGTATATTTACATGATATATGTGACAATGTATAGTATATTTACATGATATATATGATAATATATAGTAGATTTACATGATATATATATGATAATATATAGTAGCTTTACATGATATATATGATCAAATATAGTATATTTACATGATATACATGACAATATATAGTATATTTACATGATATATATGATAATATACAGTATATTTACATGATATATATATGATAATTAGATTTACATGATATATATGATCAAATATAATAGATGTACATGATATATATGATCATGTATAGTAGATTTACATGATATATATGATAACATATACCGTACTTTTTGGATTATAAGTCACTCCGGAGTATAAATCGCACCGGCCGAAAATGCATAATGAAGAAGGAAAAAAACATATACGTCGCACTGGAGTATAAATCGCATTTTTGGAGGAAATTTATTTGATAAAATCCAACACCAAGAATAGAAATTTGAAAGGCAATTTAAAATAAATAAAGAATAGTGAACAACAGGCTGAATAAGTGTATGTTATATGATGCATAAATAACCAACTGAGAACGTGCCTAGTATGTTAACGTAACATATTATGGTAAGAGTCATTCAAATAACTATAACATATAGAACATGCTATACGTTTACCAAACAATCTGTCACTCCTAATCACTAAATCCCATGAAATCTTCTTCCTCGGTGTCGCTTCTAAACAACTCTGCCAACTCCAAAAAGGTATGCGCCGCTTCCTTTTGCCGTTTTCTGCTGCATATTTCACTACGTCCAGCTTGTAATCTGCAGTGTATGATTTCCTTTTCGGTGCCATTTTTGTTCAGCCCTTCTCAGTTTTTATAAGTTACCGCCAATGTTGAAATGATCCATTTTTATAGCTACGGACGTAGTAGCAGGTAGCATCCCATGACCCACAATGCACTTCTGCCATGACGCACAATGCACTTCTGCCATGACCCGCCAAATTTTTATTGGTTGACGTGTGTGTGACGATTGCTGACATTCGCCTCGTCTCTTACGGGAATGAGATAAATAATATTATTTGATATTTTACGGTAATGTGTTAATAATTTCACACATAAATCGCTCTGGAGTATAAATCAAACAATGAAAAAAACTGCGATTTATAATCCAAAAAATACGGTAGTAGATTTACATAATATATATGATAATTAGATTTACATGATATAGATGATAATAATTAGTAGGGTACAGTAGGGTATAGTAGGGTATATAGCATAGTACGTTTTTATTTTTTTGTCATTGTGTTTGTTTTATGCCCTTTTTGTCAAAGAAAACTTAGTTTTTCTATGGCAAACACCCAAAATATGAAAAAGTTTCCCCAAAATATTACAAAGTGGAATATTCAAATGTGAAGTATTTTGGGCGATGACAGTTTTAAAGAGAAAAAAATCAGCCCTCATGGCAACTTTTGGTTATGAAAGAGTGGTTTTCTTGTTACATTTCACCTCTTTGTTTTTAAAATTTTTCAAATACTAATTTTACAAAGCGGGCCTTTACAGATGTAGCTGGTGCCGCACTTTGGACACATGTGTTGTCCGACATGCCTTGGCACGCAGCACAAGACCCAGACATGGTCATGGGAACAAAGGGCTCTATCATCTGCTAACGTTCCTGTCTTTTAGAACGTTTCTCCTGGTGTTAGTAGGCAGACAAGGAGAAAGCTTCTAACGGACGGTTCTCTCCTACCATTGGATTGGCGCTCAGCCTAGTGTATCCCAAGCTCATCTCCTTTACCTCAGGAACCAGGGGCTGGAGAAGAGAGTAGGAGGAAGAGGATGTAGTGCTGGAAGAGGAGATGTGTTTGGAGGAGGAGGAGCTCCTCATGTTTTGCTGGCTGCTCTGGGACGACACAGAGCTAGGACGGACCTGCGGGCACAAAGAGCGTTAGTGGAGACGGCCCCGGTCGGTGGAAAAGAGCTGCGGGGAAAGAAACAAACCTGGTATATCCTCCCTACCTGGTGGTCAGGTACAGACTGACTGGCCAGGCCACCACTCTGGCCTCCTTGAGACATGGGAGATACGCAGTGGGAGGGCAGAGCTTCCTGTTGACTGTGTCCTCCGTGCTGCATCATGGACGAAGCATTGTTCTGCTGCTGCTGCTGTCGGCGAGGATTGGCAGCGAAATTTGAACGCCGGCTGGTAGACTGAAACAGACGGAAAATGGACTCATGAGAATAACTCTCAGTATAGTTCAAATGACCTTCAAGTAGCAGCAGAGTGGAAAAACAAGTTGCCTCCATATTGAAACTATTAACATATAATCATATAAAGACAGAGAGTTTGCTAATAAATAGATGTGATGAAAATAGTACCAATCTCCCATTTTGAGAGATAATCAGGAAGCCACCACAAATCCCTCCCCCATCAACAACAATGCTAATCAAGCAGACTTGATGAGAGACAACAAAGACGACTTTGGGACAGAGAGAACGTGTCCTGGTGTTCGGGCTGCCGACATCACAGAAGGAGGATAGGACACATCAGAGGAGCACATTTCAGGAAGGAAACTTCTTGCATGACTTGGTGGAATATTCAGGGATGTTCTCATCCATCGGTATCGGACCAATTCAAGGATGTTCCCACCCATCGGTATCGGACCAATTCAAGGATGTTCCCATCAATCGGCATCGGACTAATTCAAGGATGTTCCCATCCATCGGCATCGGACCGATTCAGGGATGTTCCCATCCACCGGCATCGGACCGATTCAGGGATGTTCCCATCCATCGTATCGGACCGATTCAGGGATATTCCCATCCATCGGACCAATTAAGGGATGTTCCCATCCATCGGTATTGGATCGATTCAGGGATGTTACCATCCATCGGTATCGGACCAATTCAGGGATGTTACCATCCATCGGTATCGGACTAATTCAAGGATGTTCCCATCCATCGGCATCGGACCGATTCAGGGATGTTCCCATCCACCGGCATCGGACCGATTCAGGGATGTTCCCATCCATCGTATCGGACCGATTCAGGGATATTCCCATCCATCGGACCAATTAAGGGATGTTCCCATCCATCGGTATTGGATCGATTCAGGGATGTTACCATCCATCGGTATCGGACCAATTCAGGGATGTTACCATCCATCGGTATCGGACCAATTCAGGGATGTTCCCATCCATCAGTATCGGACCAATTCAGGGATGTTCCAATCCATCAGTATCGGACCAATTCAGGGATGTTCCCATCCATCGGTATCGGACCAATTCAAGGATGTTCCCATCCATCGATATCGGACCAATTCAGGGATGTTCCCATCCATCGGTATCGGATTAATTCAGGAATGTTCCCATCCATCGGTAAAGGACCAATTCAGGGATGTTTCCATCCATCGGTAAAGGACCAATTCAGGGATGTTCTCATCCATCGGTATGGCTTGATGAGACTTGATGAGACAACAAAGACTACTTTGGGACAAATGATGATCCATAAACGTCTGTTTTTGATGATCTACAAGTGAGCTAAACAGATTCAGCTTCAGTCAAACACTAAGCATCATGTAGCAGTATTGCTAAGTGCTAAACAAGATATAGAAACGCGATAAAACGTCAGCTTACTGTACAATGTCTGCACTCACTGGGATAAAGACTGATGGGATGTCCACATGAAGAAGTAATCATGATGCACACGAAGGGTTAACGAGGAGAAGTCTCCCTGCAGACACTGTCTTCAGTTGTGTGTGTTTGAAAATTTGAATGTTACAGACAAACAACTTCTAGACCAATGGCTACATCCCCCTAATATCCAGATGAGAGGCATGATTTCTTTGGAGAGCCAAGTGTTTGCTGAGGTTCTACTTGGTGAGAAACGTTTGAGAAGCACTGATCTAGCTTTTAGACTGGCTGATCTGCTATGTTTCTGCTCTGTGCCCGCTCTCCACCACGGTTCGTGTCTGGAGCGATACCAGCTGGGATGAGGTGCTAGCAGACTGAGTTGTGAGCCGGGAAGAAGACCACTCCCATGACTATCTGTTGGCTTCTCAATGGATTGTATTGAACACTTCAAAGGATCCGCCTTATAGGCCAAGTATATTTAACACCCCAGGAACTTGACTTGGCAGACTGTGCTCTCTTTGTTCTAACGTAGAAAATAAAAGAAAATGCAACAAGTATACCCCCTGACATCTGGAAGGGCAGTCCCTACGTCTGTGCTACCTTCTCAAGGTTTTAAGTTTCTTAACGTAGGAAATAAAGGAAAATGCAACAATTATACCCTCTGACATCTGGAAGGGCAGTCCCTACGTCAGCGCTCCCTTCTCAAGGTTCCTTCTTTTCCCCCAGTTCGGGTCTGTGGAGTTTGTCCTTGGATCAGGGCATGTTATTGTACGTTTGAGAGGCACTTGTGATTGGAATGATATAAATGCATTTTTGGTTGACTTATCCAAACTGACCCCTACACAAAGCAAGTCAATTCCGATGAGTTTGCTCATATGTCTTTTCTTCCTGTCAGTGTCACCAGAACAATTCTGTTTTTCAAACCCAACCATAGCCTCTTTCAGAAGTGCTCATGAATCTGAGATGTTTCAGACTGCAGTCTGGACGCTCGTGTCACGTTCATCTCACCCATTTGTCATCGGAAGGTGACCAACGTCACAGTTCTTTGCTAAACTACACGGTCGTGGTGAACCAATCAGCAGACAACAAACTTCTCAGAACAGACGTTTAAGTAAAAACCCCACAAACATTCCTTACTCTCTTCCTTTTTAGTCCCCTACACAAAATAAGTTGTTTGAGAAAACTGATCCCTGCAGAACATCCATCCATCCATCCATTTTCTTCCGCTTATCCGAGGTCGGGTCGCCGGGCAGCAGCCTAAGCAGAGAAGCCCAGACTTCCCTCTCCCCAGCCACTTTTGTCCAGCTCCTCCCGGGGGATCTTGAGGCGTTCCCAGGCCAGCCGAGAGACATAGTCTTCCCAACGTGTCCTGGGTCTTCCCTGTGGCCTCCTATCGGTCGGACATGCCCTAAACACCTCCCTGGGGAGGCTTTAGGGTGGTATCCTGACGAGATGCCCAAACCACTTCATCTGGCTCCTCTCGATGTGGAGGAGCAGCGGCTTTACCTTGAGCTCCTCCCAGATGACAGAGCTTCTCATCCTATCTCTACTGAAGAACCCCGCCACTTGGGGGAGGAAACTCATTTCGTCCGCTTGTACCCGTGATCTTGTCCTTTGGGTCGCTACATCTGTAAGTACAAGTTCTACTACTAAGTTCTACTCTACTATGCAAAGCCAAAGCCGTTTATCAACAACACCCATGTTGCATATAGTGTTCCGCAGGGATCAGTTTTGGGTCCCAAGTTTTTCATTTTATATATTAATGATCTGCGTAATGTCTCAAAATGCTCAAAGTTGGTCTTATTCGCAGATGATACAAATATATTTTTTTCTGACAGTAACTTGAATAGAGTTATTGATACAATCACTTCAGAAATGAAGAAAAGGCAATCATTGTTCAAAAGGAACAAATCGTCTCAAAATTTAGGTCCAATAAATATAATTATATTTGGAAATAGGAAGATAAATACACAAATACAAATCATGATTGAAGAGATGAACATTGAGCGAGTTGGGCAAAGTAAATTCCTCGGTGTAATAATTGATGAAAAATATGAAATGATCAAGAAATATTGGAGTGCTGGCAAAAGCAAGACAAGAGCTAGATGGAAAACTATACGATTCACTCATTATCCTTAAATTACTGTGCAGACGTTTGGGGGAAACAATTATAAAGCCAACATACATCCCTTAACAATCTTACAAAAACATAGCATGATCCATAATGCGGGGTTCAAGGAGCACACAGATAGCTAAATTTTAAGGTTAAAACTGTTAACATTTCTTGATTTAGTGGAATATTTGACAGGGCTTATCATGTTTAAAGCAAAAAGTTATCAATTGCCAGCAAATATTCAAAGTGTGTTCATAGAAAGATGTGGGGCACAACCTCAGAGTACAAATGTTTAACCAACACGTGTACAGGGATATTTCACATGTCTTTACTGTGTATATATTTGAACAGCGTTTATGCTGTGTATAAGGTGTATTTATAGTATGTTGTGTAAAGGAAATTTCACATTTCTATGAAGCTCAACATCACAGTCAGATGTCTAATGGTTTCAATCTCAAATACATCTTGTATTTGAGATTGTTTATAGGGTTAGGCGAAATAAGTGCTCAACTTCAGCCTAAACCCTTTCGGTCTGGAAAATTGTCAATTTATGAACTCGTGGATGTAAAACTGTTTGTTGATTTTGTTGACCACTGACCGAATAAATAATAAACAAACAAACAAACATATACCGTATTTTTCCTACTATAAGTCGCAGTTTTTTCCATAGTTTGGCCGGGGTGCGACTTATACTCAGGAGCGACTTGTGTGTGAAATTATTAACACATTACCGTAAAATATCCATCCATCCATTTTCTACCGTAAAATATCAAATAATATTATTTAGCTCATTCACGTAAGAGACTAGACGTATAAGATTTCATCGGATTTAGTGATTAGGAGTGACAGATTGTTTGGTAAACGTATAGCATGTTCTATATGTTATAGTTATTTGAATGACTCTTACCATAATATGTTACGTTAACATACCAGGCACGTTCTCAGTTGGTTATTTATGAGTCATATAACGTACACTTATTCAACCTGTTGTTCACTATTCTTTATTTATTTTAAATTGCCTTTCAAATGTCTACTCTTGGTGTTGGGTTTTATCAAATAAATTTCCCCCAAAAATGCGACATATACTCCAGTGCGACTTATATATGTTTTTTTCCTTCTTTATTATGCATTTTCGGCCGGTGCGACTTATACTCCGAAAAATACGGTATTGAGTTATTGTAAGCACCTTGTTCTGGGCAAATTGAGTTACAGTATGTAGATCCAGATGAATGTCATAAAATGTGGTTCAGAGGAAACTGGATGTTAGTCCAAGTTAACTATGTAAAAACGTTTATACTTCTTCCCATGACCCTTTTGAGATGTGTTGAATTTAATTTAATTTTCTTTTCTTTTTTAAATAATAATATTGCCATTGAGCACAAGACTGTTCTCTGGAGATATGCATGTATATTATGTATGGAACTGACTAGGACGTACACAATAAACAATCATGCTCTTAAACTGAAGAAAATTCAACTGCGCTTGCACAAAGTCCTTGAAATCGGAAGCTATGTTTACTTTCTTAAAGACACTGTGTGACGTCGTGTTCAGTTCACTCCACCAACCAATTCCGTTCATGTTAGACATTGCTTTGTTTTGGTAACATGAACGTCCACATTAAAATGATGACAAGAGACACAACATGGTTAGGTTTGGCAAACCCACGGAAATGTTTCTGTCAGTGAAAGGCAAACCAAAATAAGCAAAACTGTATACTACACATCTCTTTCTAGAATATAACAGAACATCCTTATTATGACCATGTTTGGAATTCATGTTTACGGATGTATTTCAAACAAATGAAATCTTTGGTCCACCAAAAAGGTTTTGACCAATAAAACTAAAATGACATTTGGATTTATTAGATTTGACATCCCAGGTTTTTTTCGACCTTATAAATAAACACACTAATTAGTGGGAGTGCTTGAAAAATCACGTAACATCCAAATCGCAATTCTTATGATTGTGAATCTATTAATAAATGTTCAAGAATCGATTTTTAAAAAGACCACAGCTAAAGAGATTTACAACCTATTACCTGTTTTGAAAAGGTTCCGTTAGCATTTATTTACCAAATAATATGTTGCAAGAATTGGTTCGAATCGCTCATCATCCCAAGGATTGGATTTTAATTGAATCGTGAGTTGTGAAAGACACCAATTAGCCGACAAAGAACAAAACAAGACCACAGGTTCAATCGAAAACAAAAGCCGTATCAAAGTGTTGAGAGGGCCATCGCACCCCCGGTGCAACTTGGGAGTTCACCTGAGTCACCTGGCAAGCATGTAGTCAGCTCCTTCCAATCATTTTAGATAAGATAAATATTCTGAATTTATTTCATCCATCCATTCATTTTCTACATAATCTTATTTATCTAACCATGTGAAATATAACTTACTTCACTAAATATTTATTTTAATGTTATTACTTATGGAGAATATTGTGAATACATTGAGTACAGGAAGTGATAACAACTGCTCTGTTTTTCGAACATGTTGAATAGAGAAACTGGAAATTGTGATGTATCATGTTGTATACATGCATGTTCCAAATAAACTCAAACCTTGAAGCCTATTTGCCTATTTTAGTTAGGAAGAAGATCCGGTACCAATAGGTACTGACCCATCCCGCACTTCGAGTGTCATCATCATCATTCGTACCAATTCTGACTAAGATCGAAATTTGTAGAACACGGCTATAAATGTTGAACATGTGGCGAACCATCGGATCAAAGTTTGGCATCATGCCACGCCCACATCTTAAGGCATACGGCAATTTATTATTGCCCTTCTGCGTAGTGTCTGTCATCTGATCCCAATCTCATTTGGTCAGAACCCCTAAGAGTTTGTTCAAGTATAACCTCTGCCTGACGGAAACCAAGATGGCCGACTTCCTGTGTGTTTTCAAATATGAGTTTTAGAGACATTGACGTGCGTCTTGTCATTATAGACGCCTACAGATATTTTAGTGACGATACATAAATTTAGGGCAATTTTTTTCCTATTTTTAAAGGTGGTGCGAGAGAGACATTTTTTTTAGTTCAGGACTCCTAAAATATCAGACTTTTTGCCGGACCGGACAAGCTTGCAAAAATTGGTGAGTTTTTGTGCATGTTCAGTCCAACGTTCCCTCTTAGATGCGCGCCTGAGCAATTGTGCACTGCTAACACTAATCTATGGTGTGCACAAAATATAATCCAACCCGAATCTTTAACAAAATAAACCGGTAACTATTTGCTCTGTAGGATTTTGCAATGAACCTCTGTGACAGGTGACAACAAGCAGACTTCCATCCATCACTTTATTGAGCTAAACTGTTTATATTTGGCTTTAACCGCACCGACAACTGCGTTTATGGCCACATAAAAAGTGGGACAACTCCATTACCACGTAGAGTGTAAATGCCGGGTTGTAACACTATAATTCCTCAATCAGATGTGTGCTTATTACTCTACTGTCATTTATTAAGAATGTTCATTTATGGATATTAATCATGAAATTATGTTACTAGAGTACAGAAATGCACATCAAAAGATATATTTTACAGACAAAGTTAAAAGGATGTACGGTACACTTTATCACATTTACAGCTCATTGTGCAACATGTGAAGGTTTTAAGGGGAACTAAATGTCACGTCTGAAAGGGGTACACATTCTTTCCAAAGCAGGACACCCACCCAGACATACAATACACATACAAGTACATCGCTCATTAAAAACAAGATTTTTTTGTTATTTCGAGTGAAAATGGGCCAAATCATCACTGATTGTAATAAAACATTTAACGTGTTATTAAGTCAGGTTTGAGATAGGTGTGCTCAGGGAGTTTCTGTGTTTGCTCACACATGAAAAGTTGGTTAAGGCTCTCAAAAATGCGATCAAAGTGGGAGAATAATAATAACCGAAAAAATAAACCATTTCAAGCGCCTTTACAGCTTTTTGCTGTTCGGGCCCTAAATACAGAGAGGGTATTACTGGTATATTGGTTGTAAATCAGAACCCTTGGTTCAAATGAATCACAGTCCAGTAGACTTCCTCTCACACAAACACACATTCCGACTCACTCACACCAACCTGTTTTTTGGGCGCCGCGCTGCAGCGATGCTGGGCCAGGTCCAGCATGGTTCTGTAGCTCTTTAAGCAGGACGGGCAGTTGAATCGGTTCTTATGAACCAAGCCAAGGCACACACAGACACACAAGACACATATAAATGTGGATTACAATACTTGTGGGGAACTCCACCAGACTTCTAACCACTAACAATGCTACTGCTTACTCAACCACATCTCTGGACGAGGGCTGGGCGATGGTATGACCGATGACCCTGATCGATCTAAGATTGATCACAGTGATTAGATATGGCAGAAGTGTCCGTTACAGCAGCCAATCATGCTCGGCTTTTTCCTGCTGCACTTCCGCTAGAAGTAAACAGAGTCATAGATACGAGCAGAATGACTCAACTTGGAGCGAAACATGCAGAAAAAATTTATATTAGCTATTAATTTGGAGTTATTTAGGGCCCTATTATTTACGCTTTAATGGAATTGGCTGATAAAAACGGTATCTACTATTAAAGTTGACGTAACGTGACTGAAACGCTGTCATTGTGGGGAGACGGAACGTTTGTGGAGGGAGATCCTATTTACTTCACAGACACTGACCTCCATGGATCCAGGTCAGCCAGGGGCCAGAACTTTAGCCAAAAGCCCTGCACCCTTCTCAGGCCAGCTCTCCGCCCGCCTCTGGGTTATGGACACTTTGACCTCCAAACACTCGTGTGCGGACAAACTACAGAACTAATTTCAGCTCCCACCCAAATGACTTGACCTGTCAAGTGATATGCTTCTTCTTCGTTTGGATAATGATGTTGATTAGAGGTGTAACCACTATACAGATGGGCAGGTGTTTAACAGCCAACTGACCAAGCTCTCATCCACAGCTGCCAGACCACGATTATCATTAGGATGGCGGTATATGGGACAGGATGTTATGATGTGGTCTGCAGTCTGCTCCTTTGCACCACATTCACATGCCGCGGATGAATCCATACCCCATTTGCCGACGGCAGTACAAAGGCGATTAAGCCAAGCAGGTCTGGGAAAGCATATTCCCGCTGGTGATGTACTGGCCTCAGGGATGTAATCATGGAGTCTTGAAGAGTTTTCTCGCCATTCCATGTTCCATTTGTAGTCCGCCCAGTTTCTTCCACTGCCGTTTGACTGGTTAAAGTCATTTAGCAATTCCAATACAGCAGGGACAAATGGGCGTCTCGATTTAAGCTGACGGTGTCCTCTAAGAGGAGGAGACAGAAGCCGGTCATGAAGAAGGTGTCCAGGCTCCAGTGCTCGGCGTGCTAGAGACAGTGTAGATTTCTTGCGACGAAGCTCAGATGGTTGAATACCTGCTAAGATGGAAAGATTGTCTTTTGGTGTGGGACGCAGGCATCCAGTCACTAAACGCAAAGCGTCGTTAGTCAGCTTATCTATGAGACGAGTGTGAGCACTACGACACCAAGCAGGTGTGCAGGACTCAGTGGCAGAGTGGACCAATGCAAGGGTGGCTGTACGAAGTGTAACACCGTCAGCACCCCAGCTAGATTCAGCCAGTCCTCTCAAAACCCCATTTGCCGACGCCAGTACAAAGGCAATTAAGCCAAGCAGGTCTGGGAAAGCATATTCCCGCTGGTGATGTACTGGCCTCAGGGATGTAATCATGGAGTCTTGAAGAGTTTTCTCGCCATTCCATGTTCCATTTGTAGTCCGCCCAGTTTCTTCCACTGCCGTTTGACTGGTTAAAGTCATTTAGCAATTCCAATACAGCAGGGACAAATGGGCGTCTCGATTTAAGCTGACGGTGTCCTCTAAGAGGAGGAGACAGAAGCCGGTCATGAAGAAGGTGTCCAGGCTCCAGTGCTCGGCGTGCTAGAGACAGTGTGGCTTTCTTGCGACGAAGCTCAGATGGTTGAATACCTGCTAAGATGGAAAGATTGTCTTTTGGTGTGGGACGCAGGCATCCAGTCACTAAACGCAAAGCGTCGTTAGTCAGCTTATCTATGAGACGAGTGTGAGCACTACGACACCAAGCAGGTGTGCAGGACTCAGTGGCAGAGTGGACCAATGCAAGGGTGGCTGTACGAAGTGTAACACCATCAGCACCCCAGCTAGATTCAGCCAGTCGTCTCAAAAGCCCAAGGCGTGTCGTTAGCTTTTTGCGCAGTGACTCCAGGTGTCGGCGAAACGTGAGTGCCCTGTCCAACTTAATGCCAAGATGTGTTGGTTTGGCAGAAAAGGGTAGAGGACGTCCATCAAGAGTGATGTTAAGCTCACGTTGTGCCTCCCTGTTGTAAAGGTGGAAGGCTGCCGTCACCGTTTTGGTTACACTGAGCTTCAACTTCCATTACTGGAGATAAGTGGATAAGGTCGCCAAGTCCTGGGTATGAGACCCCTCTAACTCCTGCCAGTTTTTTGCACGATGTATAATTGCCAAGTCGTCTGCATATGCAAACTTTTTGGCAGATGTTACTGGCAGATCATATGTGTAGATGTTGAATAAGAGGGGAGCCAGGACTGATCCCTGAGGGACGCCATTTCTCAGACCTCGCAACCTGCTTTTTGAGCCATCACCAGTGGTAAGGGTGAAACTGCGGTTTTGGACGAGTTCCATGATCAAAGAGACCATGTGCCTGTCTGGCAATAGGCGCAAAAGCTTGCAGGTAAGGCTACGGTGCCAAACGGTATCGTAAGCTGCTGTTAGATCAACAAACACAGCACCTGTTTTATTCTTGGCTGAGAAGCTGTCCTTAATTTCTTGAGTCAGGAGAGTAACTTGATCCACGGTTGATCTTCCGCACCAAAATCCAGCTTGCTTTCAAAGCACATTTGACAGTAACTTGCCACCCAAAAGCCATGTGACAACTACTGTGGACAGTATGGTCACCAGTTGCCGGTTGTCGACACGAGGGCCGATGCCTCGTCTTAAATACCGCTAAGTGTCACGGCAGGTTACACCTCCTTTATGTTGGGTTTTGTTAGTGTTCTTTGGTATTTTGTGTTAGTTCCTGTCCTGTGCTTTTATTTTGGCGGCTCTTCTGGCTTTGTTGGTGTTTCCCCGTGGCTGCTTCACTTCTGTCTTAGAGCATTTCCCCTTACCTGTTTTCTGTTTGCAATTAAGACTATTTAAGTCGATCCTTTTTCTACCTTGGTTGTCGATACATTGTTATCGATTCTCTATTCACTGGTGACTACAGACAATCCTTTTTCATGCTGCGCTCTACTTTGTGGATGCCGTCTGCTCCACATTTCATAGTAAGTGTTTTTTGCTGTGTTCCAGCATTTTGTTTTGTGTCTGTCAGAGTCCGGCCATTTAGAGCACTTCCCTTCTGCTCTCGCCTTTTGTTTCTGCTTCTTTAATTAATAAATACCCCTTTTTACTTCACGCTGCTACCTCGTTCATCTGCATCCCTAAATCACGACAACCTACAGCGTCTTACACAAAGCACTGTTTGACATCGCTTGACACTAAGTTAAAGACAAATCAACACAATACTATGGTTTGAACAGCAGTGTTAAAATAATAACATCTTTGTTTTGCTTATTGTTTTTTCTCCAATATTAATCTAGATCAGATGGTATGAAAAAAATGAATCGTGATATTTTTGGGGGGTCATATCGCCCAGCCCTACAACGCTGGACGGACATTTCTCCCATCAAAAACAAATTGAAGACTGCAGAGAGAAAAACAAAAGGCATGCAGACAAAAGCCAAATACATTTCTACAGTATAAACCTTTGTTTCCTGCAATCATCTTCAGTCTTTTTATCAAATAGTCTCATGTTTGTTTGCCTAGGAACAGTTGATAGGGGCCACATAAAGCTGGCCCCCTTTGCACTTCTAGTGTGCATTTACCACGGGTTAGATCAGGGAACTGCGTTCGATTGAGCAAATGTCACATCTAGACAATGAGGGCAACAAAGAAGCGAATCAAAAAGACAGCGGTGGCCGAGCCAGGCTCCACATCTTAATTCCGTAGACAAAACTTTGAGTTGCACATACCAGATAGTCAAAAAGTAGCCAGTAGTCATGACAAAACCAGTAGACGCCCTGTCTTTTGTCTTCTTCTACTTCAATTAAGTTGCATGCACAAAGACGTTTCCACTGATAATAGGTATGACATGGTTCTCATTTTAGGCCCTTAACCAGTCCTTGGAACCATTTTCCCCCGTAGAATCATTCATTCCGATTTGAAAACACAACGACTTGTAAGATATAGACTTCTTTCAGTTACTACATTATTTGTTTATTTTATTTGTGTAGATCTCCTTTTTAGTGACATGCCCATCGTGTGTTTTTCACCTATTTGTTGGGAACGCTCAAGACTTAACCCAGATCTGATCGGCACGATTGGCTCAGCTGAGAATGATCAGTGAAATATGAAATAAGGTCCAATCTACCGCTTGATCAAGAATATCATTAACAAGGTGTCTGCTGGAATGCCCAACTTTGTGAATCAAACAGTTGGTGAGTTCTTTGGAAGGAATGAGACAATATTGTTGTCAGAATGCTAGATCTTCACAAAACAAGGGCATGATATTATATGTCCATATTGGAGCGTCCTGACAGAGACACTGCTTTTTGGGTTCATTGGTAAACCCCAAGAAGTAGGCCACCTTCAAGTGTCACAAGGAGAAATCCTCCCTCGGGCATACCAATTACATGGGTATAGGTGTTCTCTACCATGTCTGTACAGTTAGAAGTCATGACTGTAATTGTAAACCAAATAATGAACATCATCAATGTAATAGTCCTTATATGACACCTTAATACAAACATTAGGGCTGTACGATTGCGATTTGATTTGTATGTTTTACACATTTAAATGCATACAATTGTGAAAATAAGGACTGTCAGTCAACATATTCTTGACAAACTTTAGAACAGCGATGTAAAACAGGTTTGATACGGCCCGCAACCCGCAAGATCAGTTTGTCAAGTATAAAAATTAGCTGCATTTTTTAAATGAACGAAACTGCAGTTATAAATGTGTCCACTGTATGTCGCAATAGCAATTCAAGTGTAACCCTCGTCACACATGACATGTTTAAAGCCACTCTGGACTGGCTGCTTAGTAGCTCCAGTAAGCTGCTCCTGTTGTGGCTGACAGCAGATGGCGGCAGTATCAACGCACAATACCTTTCTTTCATTGTGAATTATCCACTCAACGGATAAAATAGGAAATGTAAGATGCGAAGGCTTAAGACAACTTGACCATCATAATTGTAGTTAGAATTCCAAGCAGCGTTCACAATTGGTTGACGGCACAATGTGCACCCTGAACTCCATTGTAAAAATGTGTGTTTCTACAGTTGTTTGTTCTATTTTATTCTATGCTTAAATCCATCATGTTCACATTGGTTAAGTTTGTTCTTATGTTAACTTGATTACGGCTGTGGTGTCATTTTGACAATTGTTTTGTTTGTATTATAATATTTGAACGACAATAATTGAATGTGTTGTGGCAGTTGCGGATTTCACCAATGTAGCTGTTTTAGGAAGCGATTCGATTGCTATTCCAAACACGTCTTTAATGGTGAATCCTAAACAGAAGAGCTTAAAATTTAATGGCTTTGTAAAAACAGAGACTAAGTGTAAGTAAACGGACGAACGAGTGAGAATGTCGTGATTGCGCAATGGCAATAAACAAAAAGACAACCCATCCATCCATTTTCTACCGCTTATTCCCTTTGGGGTCGCGGGGGGCGCTGGAGCCTATCTCAGCTACAATCGGGCGGAAGGCGGGGTACACCCTGGACAAGTCGCCACCTCATCGCAGGGCCAACACAGATAGACAGACAACATTCACACTCACATTCACACACTAGGGCCAATTTAGTGTTGCCAATCAACTTATCCCCAGGTGCATGTTTTTGGAGGTGGGAGGAAGTTGGAGTACCCGGAGGGAACCCACGCAGTCACGGGGAGGACATGCAAACTCCACACAGAAAGATCCCGAGCCCGGGATTGAACCCAAGACTCCTCAGGACTTTCGTATTGTGAGGCAGATGCACTAACCCCTCTACCACCGTGCTGCCCAAAAAGGCAACGTCCAACCTTATTTTTCCAACTGAGAAAAAATGTACTTAAAGATGGTCAATATTTACTTAGGTTAAATAATGTTCCATTTTATTTTTTGTTTGTTATTTACTTACGATAACAAATTTGCCTTCCAAGTACAGTGCAAATGAAAGTTTTTATCCTTTTCAATGGTTAATTTAATTATTATTATGATGACATTTTAAACACCGTATAGTTTTTATTCCTCCAGTTTAAGAGCATGATGTACACCAGGGGTGCCCACACCTTTTCTGCAGGCAAGCTACTTTTCAATTGACCAAGTTGAGGGGATCTACCTCATACATATATATAATTTATATTTATTTATTTATGAAAGAGGTGTTAACAAGTTAAATGTGTTTAATGATAATACAAGCATGTTTAATTCCTTTCTTTCAAGAAGACAAGAATATAAGTTGGTGTAATACCTGATTCTGATGAATTGCATTGATTGGAATCAGACAGTAGTACTGATAACATCCACAATTTCAAATGGAAGAGAAAAAAAGTCCTCCTTTCTGTCCAATACCACATAAAAGTGGTTGCTTATTGCCATATTATTTGTCCAGCTTCCATACTCCTTTTCATACACTTTACAATAAATACTTGGCAGACAACTCGCTTGTGCACGCGAGCTTTCTGAGACTCTTATTTTGTTAGCGCAGGCAGCGCTTTTATTGTGAAGACAGGAACTGTGCCGTCGGTCTTTAGAGTTTTGACAGCAGGTACGGTGTGAGAGTCTGTTGAAATAAAAAGTGTTTCTCGCCTTCCTGTCGGTAATTTTTTGTTAATAATGATCTGGCAGCTAATTTTTAGGTCTATTTTTTTAATGCCTGGGTGGCAATCGACTGACACCCTCCGCTATCGACCGGTAGCTTGCGATCGATGTAATGGGCACCCCTGGTGTAGACAGAAGCTCGGAGTCTGCATAAAGACAAACATTTTGAGAGTAATGACATATTGTTCTAATATGTGTCACTTTGAGACAAGGATATCTTGATTGACAGTCTAAAGGTAAAACTGTTATTTTCGCACTTTTATGTGTAAAATATTAACATCGCAAATCCAATGCAATCGTCATTTTGGGAAGAAAAAAATCGCAATTAGGTTATTCTAAAAATGGTGCAGCCTTACCTATCATATTATCTGAGGTCATGAAAGTCCTCAGTGACAAGTCCGTTATGTTCTGAGTGTAGTGGGACTGTCTGAGTGGACACGTGGAGGTCAGTTTGGCAGACTGGTGTGTGGCTTTATCTTTGCTAGAGTTATATTTATGTAGCACCGCCTCACCATTGTCTCAACTAATACATTGGTGGTGGTAGGCTCCTTTACATGGTGTCGCTGGGGTGGAACCAGGAACCTTCAGGTTTCTGGAGGGTGTGATTCCTACTAATTCCACCTTGGCAGACACATTGAATGCTGCTTCTCCTCCCTGGCCTACAGAGAGCCACTTGGACCTTTTCATTTTGTTGTGGACAGTAAAGCCTCGCAACAATGAGTGACCTAAGAGAGACCTAGGACACACGGACCCACCTGGCTGGATGAGGACTGGACATTACACCGGTGTTGAGCCAGCTCCAGCATAGTCCTGTAACTTTTCGAGCAGGAAGGACAGTCGAAGCGGTTGGGCCCGTCGTCGTGGATTCTCTGGTGGTTGCGCAGGTATCGTGCCAAGCGGAAGGCTTTCCCACAGCGGTCACACATGTAGCGCTTCTGACCGTGGATTCGCATGTGGTTCCGTAAGGACATGTAGTTGGTGTAGGGCTTGCTGCAGAAGTCGCATCTGGGGGGTGGACGAGGAAAAAGGTATGTTAGAGAATAACGTTTAGTACTCAGCACTTCAACCAATACTAAATAATCATTCACACTGGTATCATCTTCATCTTATTGGCCTCATTTCTGTATGTTGTATTGGATAGATTGTTTTATTCATTCTGTGGAATCATATTCAGAACGTTTGAGTTGCTTGTAATACATACCAATGGAATCATGGAAAAGGATCGATAAATTGCAGCATATTTTGCAAGATCTAGGCCATGGGTGTCGAACTCTGGCCCTCGGGCCAAATTTGGCCCGCCGTGTAATTTCACTTGGCCATTGGGGCGATATCAAATTAACACTAAAGCTGGCCCGCCGATTATATATTGTGGCGGTTCTGCGGTAACACCGCATTCACCGCTAATTCTAATACTTGCCAACCCTCCCGGGAGTCTTCCAAACTTCAGCGACCCTCCCGAAAATCGTCACGTCTGCTTTTCAGCCAGTCCAACGAGTGCTGGCCCAGTTACATAACATGTGCGGCTTCTGCACGCACACACAATTGAATGCAACGCGTACTTCATCAACAGCGATACAGGTTACACTGAGGGTAGCCGAATAATTTTTTTTTAACACTGTTAGAAATATACGCCACACTGTGAATCCACACCAAACAAGAATGACAAACACATTTCGGGAGAACATCCGCATTGTAACACAACATAAACAAAACAGAACAAATACCCAGAACACTTTGCAGCACTAACTCTTACGGGACGCTACAAGGTGTGTGTGTGTTGGGGGGGAGAGTAGGGGGTAGCGGGGGTGTATTTTGTAGCGTCACCGGAAGAGTTAATGCTGCAAAAGATTCTGGGTATTTGTTCTGTTGTGTTTATCTTGTGTTACGGTGCGGATGTTCTCCCGAAATGTGTTTGTCATTCTTGTTTGGTGTGGATTCACAGTGTGGCGTATATTTCTAACAGAGTTAAAGTTTTTTATACTGGCACCCTCAGTGTAACCTGTATCGCTGTTGATGAAGTATGCATTGCATTCACTCGTGGGTGCGTACAGAAGCCGCACATATGTTGTGACTGCGTCTGAACGATGTTAGAATGGATGAAAAGCGGACGTGACGATAGCTCGTAGAGTACATTAAAGGCAGTGCATTTAAGGCACGCCCCCAAGACTGTGGTCCGGGTGGACAAGATATAATGACTGATGAACACCTTCGTTCAATAGTGAAGGTTGCCTCAGCTCAAAGCCTGAGCCCCGACATTAATGAACTAGCATCCAAGAAAAGATGGCAGGTATCTGGCTTGGGCACATCAGATTAGATCAGTGTGTTGCAAACTGAGCAGTTTAAAGTCCTGAATGGTTGTTTTATTCATTATTATTTTATTTTCAAATTCATTAGCCTGTGGAAAAAGTTAATGTTAATCTTTTCCTCAGAAGGCTGCAAATAGAAAAGAGGCATTCAATTTTTATTTAAATTGTATTTGATATGCCATTGATATTTTTTAATTATTATTAATATTATTTGAAACTCGATTTTGCATGTCACTATAAAGTTATATAAGCCTTGCTTGTTCAATATTCAATGCAAAACTTGTTTGGGTCCCTATTAAAAGGTTCATTTGTTCAACCTTGGCCCGCGGCTTTGTTCAGTTTTAAATTTTGGCCCACTCTGTATTTGAGTTTGACACCCCTGATCTAGGCAATGATTGTAATGGTCTGAACCAATGTTCCCTCTAATTTTTCATGTGCGTGAGCAAACGCAAAAACTCCCTAAATATTCATTGTAACACATGTGAGCGACGTCAGACGTGCACACTGTGGCCACACCTGCAGCACACCTGTCCCAAACCTGACTAAATAAGTCAAATGTCTTATTATTATAATCAAATGACAGCAGTCATTTCCATGAGATTATTTTCTAATATAAGTGTTTTGGCCCACTTACAATGACACTAACGAAACATATTGTTTTTCATGAGCTGTGTACTCGTATTGTATGGGGGTCCTGCTTTGGGAATAATTTGTACCCCTTTCAGATATCGCATTCAGTTCATATTAAAACATTCACATGTTGCACAATGAGATGCAAGCATTGGATCATGTGTACATTCCTGTAACTATGTTTGTAAAATATATATTTTTATTAGTATTTATTTAATATACTAACAGCATTTCATGATTAATATTTATAAATAAAGATTCTTAAAAAATGACAGTAGAATAAGCACACATTTGATTGGTAACTCATTGTGCAAAGACCTGGAATTACACATTATGTGTGGTGTTGGAGTTGTCCAACTTTTCGTGTGGCTGTAAACACATCACTGGCTAAGTGCCATATGTGCATGTGTTGGGGCACGAGAGAAAGAGCGAGCGGCTGCTGTTGATATGACAGATGACAAAGTTGGTTTTGGTCTGGTTTGTACGGCAGTAAATGACCAGTTTTGCTCGATAGAAACTTTTTTACCAATGTTTTGGTCATGTGTTTATGGCTGACAATAAAGAGTTTTGCTCAATAAAGTGATTCACGTCCTCCTTAAAGCGTCTCGACAGACGTTAAAATAATTGAACAGTGATGACGGAAACGGTTTTCTCTGTCGTGGCCGCGTGTCGTCAGTTACATTGAACATTTCTATGCGCTTATCTTTTAATTTGATTTTGTGCATGGCATAGATTTGCGGTGCGCAGAGGACGCGTGAGCAGTGCGCAATTGCAGAGGCGCACACCTTTAGAGGGAACGTTGGTCAGAATTATGGGAGGGAGCTACTGTAAGTCCAGTTAAATAAAAACAATATCAGTATCCCTATCCGTACAAAAGATGTGTATCCTTTTTGTTAGAGTGTATACATTTTGGGCAAAAGTGTTCTTCTCACAAGATGTATATAAATATATTCATACATAAATACTGGATATTGTGATCAAGTATCATATTGTAAAAATACTTCTGTTCTTGCGTGTTTACCACCGTGCGACACACATACATTTACTTTTGTCTCGTTTACACAGTGCAGCAGTATGACTATTACTCATATTGTTATTATAAATATTAACAAGTATTAGTCATATTGTTATTATAAATATGAACAAGTATTAGTGATATTGTTATTATAAATATTAACAGGTTGTAGTGATATTGTTATTATAAATATTAACAAGTATTAGTCATATTGTTATTACAAGTGCTAACGCAGACCAACTATTTATAGCGGCGCCGTGATCACTTCCTGTGTCCTATTTTTACACCATTCCCTGCTCCCTGTAAGTTTATTCTAGATCATAAATCCCGCCTCTCACCTGTACAGAAGACATCTGAGTAGGTAATCCAACAAGTTTTAAGATTAATTTCCTTTTTAAAACAATGTTGGATCGATAATTATCTTCTGAGCACAGATCGATGTACCGTAAATTAGACTATAAGCCGCTACCTTTTCCTACACTTTGAACCCTGCGGATTATTAAACGGAGAGGCTAATTTATGGAATTGTTTTGCTGGCGTCTATCATAAAAAATAATTTATGAAAAAAAAAAAAGCAAAAAGTGTCCTTCCATTTACCGGCATGGCTTTTTTACCCTCAACCTTGGCGTTGTTTAGTCTTCTAGCCGTCCATAGCGTTTCTACTCGTATGGATTCTTCATTCATCACTCCAAGCAACGTTTGTAAATTTTACAATATATCTAAAACAATTCTTACTTACTAAAACTTTTATGGACAGAATTTGTAGGCGCAGTCAAGGCACTGAGGGGATCCGGTTTGGTGGCTGCAGGATTAGGTCTCTGCTTTTTGCAGATGATGTGGTCCTGATGGCTTCATCTGGCCAGGATCTTCAGCTCTCGCTGGATCGGTTCGCAGCTGAGTGTGAAGCGACTGGGATGAGAATCAGCACCTCCAAGTCCGAGTCCATGGTTCTCGCCCGGAAAAGGGTGGAGTGCCATCTCCGGGTTGCGGAGGAGACCCTGCCCCAAGTGGAGGAGTTCAAGTGCCACGGAGTCTTGTTCACGAGTGAGGGAAGAGTGGATCGTGAGATTGACAGGCGGATCGGTGCGGCGTCTTCAGTAATGCGGACGCTGTATCGATCTGTTGTGGTGAAGAAGGAGCTGAGCCGGAAGGCAAAGCTCTCAATTTACCGGTCAATCTACGTTCCCATCCTCACCTATGGTCATGAGCTTTGGGTTATGACCGAAAGGACAAGATCACGGGTACAAGCGGCCGAAATGAGTTTCCTCCGCCGGGTGGCGGGTCTCTCCCTTAGAGATAGGGTGAGAAGCTCTGTCATCCGAGGGAAGCTCAAAGTAAAGCCGCTGCTCCTCCACATCGAGAGGAGCCAGATGAGGTGGTTAGGGCATCTGGTCAGGATGCCACCCGATCGCCTCCCTCGGGAGGTGTTTAGGGCACGTCCGACCGGTAGGAGGCCACGGGGAAGACCCAGGACACGTTGGGAAGACTATGTCTCCCGGCTGGCCTGGGAACGCCTCGGGATCCCCCGGGAGGAGCTGAACAAAGTGGCTGGGGAGAGGGAAGTCTGGGCTTCCCTGTTTAGGCTGCTGCCCCGCGACCCGACCTCGGATAAGCGAAAGAAGATGGATGGATGGACAATTCTTACTTACTAAAACGTCCCATGTGGGATGTCTGTAGGTTTGTTTTCATGCATATTTGTACATGCTATCATAATGTAATCAAGCTAGCGTCGTTAGCAATCGTTAATATGCTAACATGTTTACGAGTGTCTATTTTACCACCAGAAAAACAGAATTTTGTTTTTTCAAATTGCTATCTTTCTTTAAATTTCTGTAAATTCCAGACTTTCAAGTAGACTAAGCTTTCCACCAGAAGTGGAAGTGTCGTTTCGTCGTTAGCATGTGTTAATATGCTAACACGTTTACTTGTGTCTGTGTTTGTATTATTAACTTACAATGGCATTCTTTTAGTTTCACAAATTCTTCAGTAAATTCACCAAAACGTCACCGTGGAGTTATTGAGTCTGTTTAGCTGATTGGAGAGCTAGCTTGCACAGCTAGTGGGTCCATGACGATGACTTGTGTTTTGTTTGATCAGACGTTTTACTGCCGTGTTACAGACACCGTTTGGAAACAATTAAGGTATGTAAATAAACATTTCTGTGTGAATAACTCATTTCACAAAGTATATATCTACGACTTTTAGTCCGGTGCGTCTAATATATGGAAAAATATTTTTTTCCCTGAAATGTAGTGGGTGCGACTTATATACTTATATCCCCAAACTATAATAGAAATGTCTGTTTCATAGAGCGAATGTTGCTTTTGTCAGAGAGCCACATAAGAAAAGGTAATTTCCAACAGGACGTGACAGAATGATCCCAAAAGAGTTCCTACCTGAAGTCTCCAGTTTTGTGAGTGAGCTTGTGGTTGAGCAAGGAGCTGGCGTGTTTGTAGGCGCAGCTGCACAGGTCGCAGACATACGGCCTCTCGTCTGAATCCACCTCGTCTGACGTAGACGTCGCGGGGACCGGAGCTCGGGAAGAGAGGCTGGAGCCGGAGAGCGACGCCGAGGAGAGGGTGGAGCCGGATAGCGCGGCGGACGACGAAGGAAGCTGATCGCACCAGTTGATGGTCGAACTCGACTTGAAAAAAAGCAGGGAAAGAAATGTCATGACTTCCTGCATCCACTGGGAAATGGTACATCTGAAAATGGTACCTCTTAAAAATGTACTTCTGAAAATGGTACGTCTGAAAATGGTACCTCTTTAAAATGTACGTCTGAAAATAGTACATCTGAAAATGGTACCTTTTAAAAATGTCCGTCTGAAAATGGTACCTCTCGAAAATGGTACGACTGAAAATTGTACCTCTTAAAAATGTACGTCTGAAAATGGTACCTCTTAAAAATGGTACGTCTGAAAATGGTACCTCTTAAAATGTACAGTATGTCTGAAAATGGTACCTCTTAAAAATGTACGTCTGAAAAAGGTACCTCTGGAAAATGGTACGACTGAAAATAGTACCTCTTAAAAATGTACGTCTGAAAATGGTACCTCTTAAAAATGGTACGTCTGAAAATGGTACCTCTTAAAAATGGTACGTCTGAAAATGGTACCTCTTAAAAATGGTATGTCTGAAAATGGTACCTCTTAAAAATGGTACGTCTGAAAATGGTACCTCTTAAAATGTATGTCTGAAAATGGTACCTCTTAAAAATGTACGTCTGAAAATGATACCTCTAGAAAATGGTACGACTGAAAATGGTACCTCTTAAAAATGTACGTCTGAAAATGGTACCTCTTAAAATGTATGTCTGAAAATGGTACCTCTTAAAAATGTACGTCTGAAAATGGTACCTCTAGAAAATGGTACGACTGAAAATGGTACCTCTTAAAAATGGTACATCTGAAAATGGTACCTCTTAAAATGTATGTCTGAAAATGGTACCTCTTAAAAATGTACGTCTGAAAATGGTACCTCTAGAAAATGGTACGACTGAAAATGGTACCTCTTAAAAATGTACGTCTGAAAATGGTACCTCTTAAAAATGGTACGTCTGAAAATGGTACCTCTTAAAATGTATGTCTGAAAATGGTACCTCTTAAAAATGTACGTCTGAAAAGGGACGCGGTGTTTCCAACACGTGCATGTATTTGTGGGCCACTACAAACACATTTGGACCGCCACAAATACATTTGGGGCTCATGTACTGTAGACCTGGACTATACGGGAGCAGAAGGGATTAGTCTTGGCAACTTTGGACCACCACAAATACATTTGGTGCTCATGTGGACCTGGAGGGGGCGGGGGGTTGTCCCTTCTCCACCGTCACCGGCATTTGAGTGACCCACATGTTTGCAAATCAGGTTCGTTGAGCCCCACCTCCTTTGCCTGCTGGCCAATCAAAAGTGTTGAAGCAAATAGCAGGTTTGTGTGCAAACAAACACCTTGGAAAGAGTTTTAACGGTGACGAGTCCTGGGCCGGTGGCCAATAAGTCAATTAGTCCAACAAAAAATGACTCGCCAGTAAGCAGTTCAGCAAAGTAACACAAATTGGTAGGAAAAAAAAGACAAGTACAAAGCCAAATGTCCCGTTGTGGGAATACCTGATGGGCAATATGAGCCCATCAACACAGACGAACCAGCCTGAAAGGCGTCATGGCAACAAACTGGAAGAAAAATGCACTTTAAGATGTTCAATATTTATTTAAGTTACATTTTTGCTAACAGAAAGTCCATTTTATCTGTTTAAGTATTTACAATAACTTAGTTATTTACCTTCCAATTACACTGCAACGGTAAACAATTCTACAGTCATGAGAAATACAAGTTTATATATTTTTAATGGTTACTTGCATTATTATTATGACACTGTACAGTTTTGATTTCTTCAGTTTAAGAGCATGATGTCGACAAAAGACAAATATCTTAAAGTGGCACCTTGACACAAGAATATGTTGATTGGCAGTCTTAAGTCTTCATTCACTCATTATTTTCACACTTTTATGTATAAAATCTTAAAAATTGCAAATCCATCCAGCCATCCATTTTCTACCGCTTGTCCCGTTCGGGATCGCGGGGGTGCTGGAGCCTATCTCAGCTGCATTCGGGGTCGCAGGCTTCCTCCCACCTCCAATGACATGCACCTGGGGATAGGTTGATGGGCAACACTAAATTGGCCCTAGTTTCAAATTGCAAAAAAATGTCAATTAGGTTTCTTCTCAAAATCATCCTAACCTGCTTGTGAGTTAAGAAACATGTTCAATGTTGAAGTGCAACCTTGTTTGTCAATACTTTATTTAGCCATATTGTTTTGGTTGTGTATATTTGAGGCAGGGTCCCCCAGCCCCTCCTTAACACAGACAGAACATATTTGATAGCTTTTGGTTGTGATTTTTGATCAAGTGCAACATTTTGCATATTTTATTTGTATTATTTTTTTGTTTGTTTTATTAAACTTTTTCTTTTGTATTTACATTGTAATTACAATGTTAATGTACGCAAGATATACAAGTTTATTGCATTTAAAAGAGCATACTTGAATTTTAGTTATATGTTATTACATCAGTGGTTAATTTGGTCTCAAAACACTATTGACAATATTGTTTATCAACAATAATTTGTAGGTCAATAAAAAAGAGCGTAGAAATAAACGAGGAAAAGTCCCCTCGAGAGTATGGCGTTTTTTCTGGCTTTTTGAAAATGGACCGTAGTCGTCTTTTCTTTTTAAACCTCATCCGTTCAGCAGGTAGGAACTAAAGTGCAGGACTGTATAAATAAAATAAATTACAAAATACAACAAATGTGCTACTTTAAGTAACATGGTCCAAAACTATTTACATAAAATTAATAATAATAAAAAATGTCAATAATGTTTGATATAATCATAATATTTAAATAATTACAGCATTTCGTACAAATTCCTTCATTTTAAGAGCTTATTGTTATGTGTTCAATGTGGTCTTACTAATTTGTTGACATTGTTTTAGTGTTTTCCATGCTTGTGTTGACATTTCCTGTCTGCCTTGATAGCTGCGGGGTTATAATCAGCCTGCGATTATATTTCAAAATCAAATATATTCCTCTCCTGCTCATTATTTTCCATTGGTCATAAAAAATGTCAATAATTATTGATATAATAATAATATTTAAATAATTACTCCATGACAAAAATTCATGTCCATAGTTAAATAAGAATAACAGGGCAAATTAATGTTACACAGATGCAACATCCTGCAGAAAATAGTTCTTCTCCGCTTTCTCTGTTTACATTTTCAGGCCTCGAATTTTAACTTTTTAAGGTCAAGGCAAGTGTTGCCTTAAAGGAGGGCTCATATTTTAGGGCACCAAGGCAAGTTAGAAGGGCACCAAGGCAAACATTATTTTATTTCAAGGCAGGATATATATATATATATATATATATATATATATATATATATATATATATATATATATATATATATATATATATATATATATATATATATATATATATATATATATATATATATATATGTAGTGTTCATGTATGAGACCTAGGGCTGCCAATGGCCAAAGTAATAATTAAGATTATTGTTATCAATATTGAAATCATGATTACTGATTGTTAAGTAAAGCAGTGTTGGGGTGTGAACGTAATACCATCATGTCATTTGTAATGTCTAGTAAAAAGACTATAGATAAACATTATCCATATATTTATGGACAAATATTAGGTTTTTGTATTCTTTAATAACATCAACTTGTCAGCTTTTTGTCATGACATGATGCCTTTATCTCTTTTTTTACATTTTGATGGAGAGAGTTTTTATTTATTTATTTTTTTAAGTTATGTACATCGTGTAGATGATGTATCGGGACAGATCCTTTATGAGTTTGAGCAGAAATATGTCAAATAGGAATTAACTATACACAATAACACATTAACAAAATGATGTCACATTAATGATTTTTGAAGTGACATGAAAAAAAACACAATTAATGTAAACAAAATCTGGTGTTAACTTTTTGATATCAAAATAAAACACAAAGCAGTTTGGTTAATGAAGATGAAGTCTAATAGGGCTGCAACTAACGATTAATTTGATCATCGATTAATTTGTCGATTATTACTTGGATTAATAATCGGATAAAAGATACAAACTATATTTCTACCCTTTCCAGTATTTTATTGAAAAAAATACAGCATGCTGGCACCATACTTATTTTGATTATTGTTTCTCAGCTGTTTGTACATGTTGCAGTTTATAAATAAAGGTTTAAAAAAAAATAAAAAAATAAAAATGTAATTTTAAAACAAATGCCTCTGCGCATGCACATAGCATAGATCCAACGAATCGATGACTAAATTAATCGCCAACTATTTTTATAATCGATTTTAATCTATTTAATCGATTATTTGTTGCAGCCCTAAAGTCTAATAAACAAGCTTTGTTCTTCTCGAACGCCTCCCTAGTGTTTCAGTACAATGGTTTGGCCAACAACAACAAAACCCTGGAGTGATACCTCACACATCAAATAAACAATCTTCACCGCCTGCGTTCAATTCGATGAGATGACAAAACATTATAGCTAGTATTGATGTTATTTGAACATTGATAACGTTTTCAGTTAAATAAAGGAGGAGTGAACATCCCAGTAAACAAAGTAAATACTTTATAAACAATTTGTGACAACGTGCATGACAAGTTCAAATAGTTTTTTTCTTCGCTGTACACTTTTAGTGTGGGGACAAGTGTCTTCAATATTGTCCACACCTGTCTCCATCTAAACACAGCAGTGCGCTCTTAAACGCACGGCGGGAAGCGATGGAAAATGACATTAAACCAAGCGCTTGGCTCCGTTTAATCCGAGGGGAAATCTCTGCAGCAAAGTCAGTGTCGTTGGTCCGCCATGATTATCAAGCCAAATGACGCTAGTGCTGCCGAAAATGCATTTTAATAAATGACGGTTTTTCGGTCATTAAGAAATGTTGACGGTATTACTAACCGTCGGGAATTATCGCAAATTATCATTACCTGTATACCGTTTGTTGTTACACCCCTCATCCACTAACAAGTAAAAAGTCAAGGGCGGTCACGGCATGTTCTTGCCGCAAATTTTGGTAAATTTTTTGGGCATTACGGCAAATGACGAAGGCGGTCGCGGGAAATGCAGCGGTAAAATTTGAGCACTGCATTTTCACACTTTGCACTATTTTCTTACACTTTATGACGCATTTCTTACATACAGGTATTCCTTATTTTTGCACCTTCATTTTAAGAAACTTTTGTTAAGTGTTTAATGTGATTTTACTATTTTTGTTGACATTGTTTCAGTGTTTTCCATGCTTGTGTTGACATTTCCTGTCTGCCTTGATAGCTGCAGGATTATAATCAGAGCACAGTTTTATTTCAAAATAAAAAAAGAGTATTCTCTTGCTCCTTATTTTCCATTAGTCATGACAAATGTCAATAATTATTGATAGAATAATAATATTTAAATAATTACTGCATAACAAAAACTAATTTCCATAGTTAAATAATCCATCCATCCATTTTCTACCGCTTGTCCCTTTTTGGGGTGACGGGGGGTGCTGGAGCCTATCTCAGCTGCATTCGGGCGGAAGGCGGGGTACACCCTGGACAAGTCGCCACCTCATCGCAGGGTCAACACAGATAGACAGATAACAGGGCAATTTAATATTACACAGACGTAACATCCTGGCACTAAACCTGCAGAAAATAGTTCTTCTCAGCTTTCTCTGTGTTTACATGTTCACACTTTGCACTATTCTCTTACACTTTATGAAGCATTTTTTACATATTCCTTATTTTTAAGAGCTTATTGTTAAGTGTTCAATGTGATTTTATTGTTTCGTTTACATTGTTTGTTTTCCATGCGTGTGTTGACATTTCCTGTCTGCCTTGATAGCTGCAAGATTATAATAATAGGACGGTTATATTTCAAAATAAAATATATTATTCTACTGCTCCTTATTTTCCATAAGTCATAAAAAATGTCAATAATTATTGATACGGTCATAATATTTAAATAATTGCTGCATAACAAACATTAATTTCCATAGTTGAATAAGAATAACAAGGCAAATTAATGTACACAAACATAACATCCTGGCACTAAACCTGCAGAAAATAGTTATTCTCAGCTTTCTCTATGTTTGCATTTTTGTTACAAGATATGAAACATTTCTTACATATTACTTATTTTTAAGAGCTTATTGTTAAGTGTTCTATGTGATTTTACTATTTTGTTCACATTGTTTGAGTGTTTTCCATGCTTGTGTTGACATTTCATGTCTGCCTTGATAGCTGCGGGATTATAATCAGACGACGGTTATATTTCAAAATCAAATTACCCTCCTGCTCCTTATTTTCCATTGGTCATAAAAAATGTCAATAATTATTGATATAATGATAATATTTAAATAATTATTCCATAACAAAAATGTATGTCCATGGTTAAATAAGAATCCATCCATTTTCTACCGCTTATTCCCTTTCGGGTCGCGGGGGGCGCTGGAGCCTATCTCAGCATAACAGGGCAAATTAATGTTACACAGACGTAACATCCTGCAGAAAATAGTTCTTCTCAGCTTTCTCTACGTTTACATTTTCACACTTTGCACTATTTTCTTACACTTTATGACGCATTTCTTAAATATTCCTTATTTTTGCACCTTCATTTTAAGAACCTTTTGTTAAGGGTTAAATGTGATTTTACTATTTTTGTTGACATTGTTTCAGTGTTTTCCATGCTTGTGTTGACATTTCATGTCTGCCTGGATGGCTGCGGGATTATAATCAGAGGACGGTTACATGTATATTTCAAAATAATATACATTATTCTCCTGCTACTTATTTTCCATTGGTCATGACAAATGTAAAAAAATGATTGATATAATCATAATATTTAAATAATTACTGCATAACAGAAACTAATTTCCACAGTTGAATAAAAATAACAAGGCACATGAATGTAACACAGACATAACACCCTGGCACTAAACCTGCAGAAAATAGTTATTCTCACCTTTCTCTATGTTTACATTTTCACACTTTGCACTATTTTCTTACACTTTATGAAGCATTTCTTACATATTCCTTATTTTTAAGAGCTTATTGTTAAGTGTTCAATGTGATTTTGTTTACATTGTTTGTTTTCCATGCTTGTGTTGACATTTCCTGTCTGCCTTGATAGCTGTGAGATTATAATCGTAGGACGGTTATATTTCAAAATAAAATATATTATTCTACTGCCCCTTATTTTACATAAGTCATAAAAATTTTTGATAATTATTGATATAATCATGATATTTAAATAATTACTGCATAACAAACATTAATTTACATTGTTAAATAAGAATACCAAGGCACATTAATGTTACACAGACATAACATCCTGGCACTAAACCTTCAGAAAATAGTTATTCTCAGCTTTCTCTGTTTACATTTTTGTTACACGTTATGAAGCATTTATTACATATTACTTATTTTTAAGAGCTTATTGTTAAGTGTACAATGTGATTTTACTATTTTGTTGACATTGTTTCAGTGTTTTCCATGCTTGTGTTGACATTTCATGTCTGCCTTGATAGCTGCGGGATTATAATCAGACAAGTTATATTTCAAAATCAAATATATTACTCTCCTGCTCCCTATTTTCCATTGGTCATAAAACAATTCAATAATTATTGATATAATGATCTTATTTAAATAATTATTCCATAACAAAAATTCATGTCCATGATTAAATAAGAATAACAGGGCAAATTAATGTTACACAGACATAACATCTTGCAGAAAATAGTTCTTCTCAGCTTTCTCTATGTTTACATTTTCACACTTTGCACTATTTTCTTACACTTTATGAAGCATTCCTTACATATTCCTTATTTTTGCACCTTCATTTTAAGAGCCTTTTATTAAGTGTTTAATGTGATTTTACTATTTTTGTTGACATTGTTTCAGTGTTTTCCATGCTTGTGTTGACATTTCCTGTCTGCCTTGATAGCTGCGGGATTATAATCAGTGGACGGTTATATTTCAAAATAAAATACATTATTGTCCTGCTACTTATTTTCCATTGGTCATGACAAATGTCAATAATTATTGATATAATCATAATATTTAAATAATTACTGCATAACAAAAACTAATTTCCATAGTTGAATAAGAATAACAAGGCACATTAATGTAACACAGACATAACACCCTGGCACTAAACCTGCAGAAAATTGTTATTCTCAGCTTTCTCTATGTTTACATTTTCACACTTTGTACTATTTTCTTACACTTTATGAAGCATTTCTTACATATTCCTTATTTTTAAGAGCATATTGTTAAGTGTTCAATGTGATTTTAGTGTTTTGTTTACATTGTTTGTTTTCCATGCTTGTGTTGACATTTCCTGTCTGCCTTGATAGCTGCGAGATTAGTAGGACGGTTATGTTTCAAAATAAAATATATTATTCTACTGCCCCTTATTTTACATAGGTCATAAAAAATGTCGATAATTATTGATATAATCATAATATTTAAATAATTGCTGCATAACAAACATTAATTTCCATAGTTGAATAAGAATAACAAGGCAAATTAATGTTACACAGACATAACATCCTGGCACTAAACCTGCAGAAAATAGTTATTCTCAGCTTTCGCTGTTTACATTTTCACACTTTGCACTATTTTCTTAGACTTTATGAAGCATTTCTTACATATTCTTTATTTTTAAGAGCTTATTGTTAAGTGTTCAATGTGACTTTATTGTTTTGTTTACATTGTTTGTTTTCAATGCTTGTGTTGACATTTCCTGTCTGCCTTGATAGCAGCGGGATTATAATCAGAGGACGGTTATATTTCAAAATAAAATACATTATTCTCCTGCTACTTATTTTCCATTGGTCATGACAAATGTCAATAATTATTTATATAATTATAATATTTACATAATTACTGCATAACAAACATTAATTTCCATAGTTGAATAAGAATAACAAGGCAAATGAATGTTACACAGACATAACATCCTGGCACTAAACCTGCAGAAAATAGTTATTCTCACCTTTCTCTGTTTACATTTTTGTTACACGCTATGAAGCATTTCTTACATACTACTTATTATTAAGAGCTTATTGTTAAGTGTACAATGTGATTTTACTATTTTGTTGACATTGTTTCAGTGTTTTCCATGCTTGTGTTGACATTTCCTGTCTGCCTTGATAGCTGCGGGATTATAATCAGACGACGGTTATATTTCAAAATCAAATTACTCTCCTGCTCTTTATTTTCCATTGGTCATAAAAATGTCAATAATTATTGATATAATGATAATATTTAAATAATTATTCCATAACAAAAATGTATGTCCATGGTTAAATAAGAATAACAGGGCAAATTAATGTTACACAGACGTAACATCCTGCAGAAAATAGTTCTTCTCAGCTTTCTCTACGTTTACATTTTCACACTTTGCACTATTTTCTTACACTTTATGACGCATTTCTTACATATTCCTTATTTTTGCACCTTCATTTTAAGAACCTTTTGTTAAGGGTTAAATGTGATTTTACTATTTTTGTTGACATTGTTTCAGTGTTTTCCATGCTTGTGTTGACATTTCATGTCTGCGGGATTATAATCAGAGGACGGTTACATGTATATTTCAAAATAATATACATTATTCTCCTGCTACTTATTTTCCATTGGTCATGACAAATGTAAAAAAATGATTGATATAATCATAATATTTAAATAATTACTGCATAACAGAAACTAGTTTCCACAGTTGAATAAAAATAACAAGGCACATGAATGTAACACAGACATAACACCCTGGCACTAAACCTGCAGAAAATAGTTATTCTCACCTTTCTCTATGTTTACATTTTCACACACTTTATGAAGCATTTCTTACATATTCCTTATTTTTAAGAGCTTATTGTTAAGTGTTCAATGTGATTTTGTTTACATTGTTTGTTTTCCATGCTTGTGTTGACATTTCCTGTCTGCCTTGATAGCTGTGAGATTATAATCGTAGGACGGTTATATTTCAAAATAAAATATATTATTCTACTGCCCCTTATTTTACATAAGTCATAAAAAATGTTGATAATTATTGATATAATCATGATATTTAAATAATTACTGCATAACAAACATTAATTTCCATTGTTGAATAAGAATACCAAGGCACATTAATGTTACACAGACATAACATCCTGGCACTAAACCTTCAGAAAATAGTTATTCTCAGCTTTCTCTGTTTACATTTTTGTTACACGTTATGAAGCATTTATTACATATTACTTATTTTTAAGAGCTTATTGTTAAGTGTACAATGTGATTTTACTATTTTGTTGACATTGTTTCAGTGTTTTCCATGCTTGTGTTGACATTTCATGTCTGCCTTGATAGCTGCGGGATTATAATCAGACAAATTATATTTCAAAATCAAATATATTACTCTCCTGCTCCCTATTTTCCATTGGTCATAAAACAATTCAATAATTATTGATATAATGATTTTATTTAAATAATTATTCCATAACAAAAATTCATGTCCATGATTAAATAAGAATAACAGGGCAAATTAATGTTACACAGACATAACATCTTGCAGAAAATAGTTCTTCTCAGCTTTCTCTATGTTTACATTTTCACACTTTGCACTATTTTCTTACACTTTATGAAGCATTCCTTACATATTCCTTATTTTTGCACCTTCATTTTAAGAGCCTTTTATTAAGTGTTTATTGTGATTTTACTATTTTTGTTGACATTGTTTCAGTGTTTTCCATGCTTGTGTTGACATTTCCTGTCTGCCTTGATAGCTGCGGGATTATAATCAGTGGACGGTTATATTTCAAAATAAAATACATTATTGTCCTGCTACTTATTTTCCATTGGTCATGACAAATGTCAATAATTATTGATATAATCATAATATTTAAATAATTACTGCATAACAAAAACTAATTTCCATAGTTGAATAAGAATAACAAGGCACATTAATGTAACACAGACATAACACCCTGGCACTAAACCTGCAGAAAATTGTTATTCTCAGCTTTCTCTATGTTTACATTTTCACACTTTGTACTATTTTCTTGCACTTTATGAAGCATTTCTTACATATTCCTTATTTTTAAGAGCATATTGTTAGGTGTTCAATGTGATTTTAGTGTTTTGTTTACATTGTTTGTTTTCCATGCTTGTGTTGACATTTCCTGTCTGCCTTGATAGCTGCGAGATTAGTAGGACGGCTTTATTTCAAAATAAAATATATTATTCTACTGCCCCTTATTTTACATAGGTCATAAAAAATGTCGATAATTATTGATATAATCATAATATTTAAATAATTGCTGCATAACAAACATTAATTTCCATAGTTGAATAAGAATAACAAGGCAAATTAATGTTACACAGACATAACATCCTGGCACTAAACCTGCAGAAAATAGTTATTCTCAGCTTTCGCTGTTTACATTTTTGTTACACGTTATGAAGCATTTCTTACATATTACTTATTTTTAAGAGCTTATTGTTAAGTGTATAATGTGATTTTACTATTTTGTTGACATTGTTTCAGTGTTTTCCATGCTTGTGTTGACATTTCATGTCTGCCTTGATAGCTGCGGGATTATAATCAGACGACGGTTATATTTCAAAATCAAATTACTCTCCTGCTCTTTATTTTCCATTGGTCATAAAAAATGTCAATAATTATTGATATAATGATAATATTTAAATAATTATTCCATAACAAAAATTCATGTCCATGGTTAAATAAGAATAACAGGGCAAATTAATGTTACACAGATGTAACATCCTGCAGAAAATAGTTCTTCTCAGCTTTCTCTATGTTTACATTTTCACACTTTGCACTATTTTCTTAGACTTTATGAAGCATTTCTTACATATTCTTTATTTTTAAGAGCTTATTGTTAAGTGTTCAATGTGACTTTATTGTTTTGTTTACATTGTTTGTTTTCAATGCTTGTGTTGACATTTCCTGTCTGCCTTGATAGCAGCGGGATTATAATCAGAGGACGGTTATATTTCAAAATAAAATACATTATTCTCCTGCTACTTATTTTCCATTGGTCATGACAAATGTCAATAATTATTTATATAATTATAATACTTACATAATTACTGCATAACAAACATTAATTTCCATAGTTGAATAAGAATAACAAGGCAAATGAATGTTACACAGACATAACATCCTGGCACTAAACCTGCAGAAAATAGTTATTCTCAGCTTTCTCTGTTTACATTTTTGTTACACGCTATGAAGCATTTCTTACATACTACTTATTATTAAGAGCTTATTGTTAAGTGTACAATGTGATTTTACTATTTTGTTGACATTGTTTCAGTGTTTTCCATGCTTGTGTTGACATTTCATGTCTGCCTTGATAGCTGCGGGATTATAATCAGACGACGGTTATATTTCAAAATCAAATTACTCTCCTGCTCTTTATTTTCCATTGGTCATAAAAAATGTCAATAATTATTGATATAATGATAATATTTAAATAATTATTCTATAACAAAAATTCATGTCCATGGTTAAATAAGAATAACAGGGCAAATAAATGTTACACAGATGTAACATCCTGCAGAAAATAGTTCTTCTCAGCTTTCTCTATGTTTACATTTTCACACTTTGCACTATTTTCTTAGATTTTATGAAGCATTTCTTACATATTCTTTATTTTTAAGAGCTTATTGTTAAGTGTTCAATGTGAGTTTATTGTTTTGTTTACATTGTTTGTTTTCAATGCTTGTGTTGACATTTCCTGTCTGTCTTGATAGCAGCGGGATTATAATCAGAGGACGGTTATATTTCAAAATAAAATACATTATTCTCCTGCTACTTATTTTCCATTGGTCATGACAATAATTATTTATATAATTATAATATTTACATAATTACTGCATAACAAACATTAATTTCCATAGTTGAATAAGAATAACAAGGCAAATGAATGTTACACAGACATAACATCCTGGCACTAAACCTGCAGAAAATAGTTATTCTCAGCTTTCTCTATTTACATTTTTGTTACACGCTATGAAGCATTTCTTACATACTACTTATTATTAAGACATACCTGCCAACTTTTGAAATCAGAAAAACCTAGTAGCCAGGGTCCAGGGGCCGCAGGCCCCGGTAGGTCCAGGACAAAGTCCTGGTGGGGGGTTCAGGGGTGCGAAGCCCCCCGACGCAAAATGATTGATTGCATTCAGACAGGTTAAAATGTTGCTAAAACCATCACTTTTCTATCAGTCACAGTGACTTTTCAAAACAAAAATATTACAGCAAAAATCATATGGGTTGATTGACATGTTTATTCTGTAAGCTAACTTCAATAGTTTGAAATTATTTTGACGGTTGATGCCAGTTATCCTGTCAACCTTTCACAAGACTTCAATTTGTTAATTGAAAGTATAAACAGTATAAACACTTTTTACAGTAAACAAATGGTAAAACAGTACTAAACAATTCCATTAAAAAAAAATTGGTGTCATTATTAACTTTCTGTCCAAGCTTGTATAATCTACTGCCTTGTTCAATTGTAAAAAATATTCTGTGCCTAAAATTCACATTTCTATCACAATTATCATACTGTAAACATGGTAAGCTAACTTCATTAAAATTAATAGTCCTGTCAATAGCATGGAATTACAATTCAAATGTAGTTTTTTTGTAAGCCTTTCAAAAGAATTCAAAATATGAAAAATTAATGAAAATTAATTTAAGCCATCAGACACTTGAAAAGTGGCACATCACATCTCTAATGTAATCATTTTAACTTTTCAACAGAAATAGCACTGCAAAAATATTAAGGACATACTTCTGTATTTTGGTAGTTATGCTGTCAACATTTAACAAGATTTCTTCAACTGGACTTGAAAGCATAAATAGTATAAACACTTTTAACAGTATAACAGTACTAAACAATTCCAATAGATAACATTGGTGTCATTACCTTTTTGTGGCTAAAATCCAAATTTAGCAACGGCATTAGACTTGTGTTTTTTTGTCCCAACGTGGTCTTTTACATCGCTAATTCCTCCGTGTCCGATTGAAAAATCTTGTCTGCACAAGGTGCAATTCGCGTAGTTTTCACCCTTTTTGGAACGGATAATTATTCCCGGATAGGCTTTTGAATATTCTTCACGGAATGACTGCAGTTTTCTTTTCGGTTTAAGACTCGTTTGCGATTTTTCTCCGGCTGATTCCATGATCGTTCGCTCGTTTGGAAACAATGGGCAACAGGTGCCTCGTGCTTGGCAGCGGTGCTATAAATAGCCTCGCGCATGGCATTCGGAATGGCTCGATAGGAAGTTACGGGAAGCAGTGTCGATTGTGATTGTTGTTACGCGATTTCGTGAATAAAACTTTAAAAAAAAAAAATTATTTTAATTAATGAAAAACCGTATTTTTTATCACTGCAACCGTAACCCGGAATAGGTTGATGAAAACCGTACTACCGGTAATTACGGGAAAACCGGAGTAGTTGGCAGGTATGTTAAGAGCTTATTGTTAAGTGTACAATGTGATTTTACTATTTTGTTGACATTGTTTCAGTGTTTTCCATGCTTGTGTTGACATTTCATGTCTGCCTTGATAGCTGCGGGATTATAATCAGACGACGGTTATATTTCAAAATCAAATTACTCTCCTGCTCCTTATTTTCCATTGGTCATAAAAAAATCTATAATTATTGATATAGTGATAATATTTAAATAATTATTCCATAGCAAAAATTCATGTCCATGGTTAAATAAGAATAACAGGGCAAATTAATGTTACACAGATGCAACATCCTGCAGAAAACAGTTCTTCTCAGCTTTCTCTATGTTTACATTTTCACACTTTGCACTATTTTCTTAGACTTTATGAAGCATTTCTTACATATTCCTTATTTTTAAGAGCTTATTGTTAAGTGTTCAATGTGACTTTATTGTTTTGTTTACATTGTTTGTTTTCAATGCTTGTGTTGACATTTCCTGTCTGCCTTGATAGCAGCGGGATTATAATCAGAGGACGGTTATATTTCAAAATAAAATACATTATTCTCCTGCTACTTATTTTCCATTGGTCATGACAAATGTCAATAATTATTTATATAATTATAATATTTACATAATTACTGCATAACAAACATTAATTTCCATAGTTGAATAAGAATAACAAGGCAAATGAATGTTACACAGACATAACATCCTGGCACTAAACCTGCAGAAAATAGTTATTCTCACCTTTCTCTGTTTACATTTTTGTTACACGCTATGAAGCATTTCTTACATACTACTTATTATTAAGAGCTTATTGTTAAGTGTACAATGTGATTTTACTATTTTGTTGACATTGTTTCAGTGTTTTCCATGCTTGTGTTGACATTTCCTGTCTGCCTTGATAGCTGCGGGATTATAATCAGACGACGGTTATATTTCAAAATCAAATTACTCTCCTGCTCTTTATTTTCCATTGGTCATAAAAATGTCAATAATTATTGATATAATGATAATATTTAAATAATTATTCCATAACAAAAATGTATGTCCATGGTTAAATAAGAATAACAGGGCAAATTAATGTTACACAGACGTAACATCCTGCAGAAAATAGTTCTTCTCAGCTTTCTCTACGTTTACATTTTCACACTTTGCACTATTTTCTTACACTTTATGACGCATTTCTTACATATTCCTTATTTTTGCACCTTCATTTTAAGAACCTTTTGTTAAGGGTTAAATGTGATTTTACTATTTTTGTTGACATTGTTTCAGTGTTTTCCATGCTTGTGTTGACATTTCATGTCTGCCTGGATGGCTGCGGGATTATAATCAGAGGACGGTTACATGTATATTTCAAAATAATATACATTATTCTCCTGCTACTTATTTTCCATTGGTCATGACAAATGTAAAAAAATGATTGATATAATCATAATATTTAAATAATTACTGCATAACAGAAACTAGTTTCCACAGTTGAATAAAAATAACAAGGCACATGAATGTAACACAGACATAACACCCTGGCACTAAACCTGCAGAAAATAGTTATTCTCACCTTTCTCTATGTTTACATTTTCACACACTTTATGAAGCATTTCTTACATATTCCTTATTTTTAAGAGCTTATTGTTAAGTGTTCAATGTGATTTTGTTTACATTGTTTGTTTTCCATGCTTGTGTTGACATTTCCTGTCTGCCTTGATAGCTGTGAGATTATAATCGTAGGACGGTTATATTTCAAAATAAAATATATTATTCTACTGCCCCTTATTTTACATAAGTCATAAAAAATGTTGATAATTATTGATATAATCATGATATTTAAATAATTACTGCATAACAAACATTAATTTCCATTGTTGAATAAGAATACCAAGGCACATTAATGTTACACAGACATAACATCCTGGCACTAAACCTTCAGAAAATAGTTATTCTCAGCTTTCTCTGTTTACATTTTTGTTACACGTTATGAAGCATTTATTACATATTACTTATTTTTAAGAGCTTATTGTTAAGTGTACAATGTGATTTTACTATTTTGTTGACATTGTTTCAGTGTTTTCCATGCTTGTGTTGACATTTCATGTCTGCCTTGATAGCTGCGGGATTATAATCAGACAAATTATATTTCAAAATCAAATATATTACTCTCCTGCTCCCTATTTTCCATTGGTCATAAAACAATTCAATAATTATTGATATAATGATTTTATTTAAATAATTATTCCATAACAAAAATTCATGTCCATGATTAAATAAGAATAACAGGGCAAATTAATGTTACACAGACATAACATCTTGCAGAAAATAGTTCTTCTCAGCTTTCTCTATGTTTACATTTTCACACTTTGCACTATTTTCTTACACTTTATGAAGCATTCCTTACATATTCCTTATTTTTGCACCTTCATTTTAAGAGCCTTTTATTAAGTGTTTAATGTGATTTTACTATTTTTGTTGACATTGTTTCAGTGTTTTCCATGCTTGTGTTGACATTTCCTGTCTGCCTTGATAGCTGCGGGATTATAATCAGTGGACGGTTATATTTCAAAATAAAATACATTATTGTCCTGCTACTTATTTTCCATTGGTCATGACAAATGTCAATAATTATTGATATAATCATAATATTTAAATAATTACTGCATAACAAAAACTAATTTCCATAGTTGAATAAGAATAACAAGGCACATTAATGTAACACAGACATAACACCCTGGCACTAAACCTGCAGAAAATTGTTATTCTCAGCTTTCTCTATGTTTACATTTTCACACTTTGTACTATTTTCTTGCACTTTATGAAGCATTTCTTACATATTCCTTATTTTTAAGAGCATATTGTTAGGTGTTCAATGTGATTTTAGTGTTTTGTTTACATTGTTTGTTTTCCATGCTTGTGTTGACATTTCCTGTCTGCCTTGATAGCTGCGAGATTAGTAGGACGGTTATATTTCAAAATAAAATATATTATTCTACTGCCCCTTATTTTACATAGGTCATAAAAAATGTCGATAATTATTGATATAATCATAATATTTAAATAATTGCTGCATAACAAACATTAATTTCCATAGTTGAATAAGAATAACAAGGCAAATTAATGTTACACAGACATAACATCCTGGCACTAAACCTGCAGAAAATAGTTATTCTCAGCTTTCGCTGTTTACATTTTTGTTACACGTTATGAAGCATTTCTTACATATTACTTATTTTTAAGAGCTTATTGTTAAGTGTATAATGTGATTTTACTATTTTGTTGACATTGTTTCAGTGTTTTCCATGCTTGTGTTGACATTTCATGTCTGCCTTGATAGCTGCGGGATTATAATCAGACGACGGTTATATTTCAAAATCAAATTACTCTCCTGCTCTTTATTTTCCATTGGTCATAAAAAATGTCAATAATTATTGATATAATGATAATATTTAAATAATTATTCCATAACAAAAATTCATGTCCATGGTTAAATAAGAATAACAGGGCAAATTAATGTTACACAGATGTAACATCCTGCAGAAAATAGTTCTTCTCAGCTTTCTCTATGTTTACATTTTCACACTTTGCACTATTTTCTTAGACTTTATGAAGCATTTCTTACATATTCTTTATTTTTAAGAGCTTATTGTTAAGTGTTCAATGTGACTTTATTGTTTTGTTTACATTGTTTGTTTTCAATGCTTGTGTTGACATTTCCTGTCTGCCTTGATAGCAGCGGGATTATAATCAGAGGACGGTTATATTTCAAAATAAAATACATTATTCTCCTGCTACTTATTTTCCATTGGTCATGACAAATGTCAATAATTATTGATATAATCATAATATTTAAATAATTACTGCATAACAAAAACTAATTTCCATAGTTGAATAAGAATAACAAGGCACATTAATGTAACACAGACATAACACCCTGGCACTAAACCTGCAGAAAATTGTTATTCTCAGCTTTCTCTATGTTTACATTTTCACACTTTGTACTATTTTCTTGCACTTTATGAAGCATTTCTTACATATTCCTTATTTTTAAGAGCATATTGTTAGGTGTTCAATGTGATTTTAGTGTTTTGTTTACATTGTTTGTTTTCCATGCTTGTGTTGACATTTCCTGTCTGCCTTGATAGCTGCGAGATTAGTAGGACGGTTATATTTCAAAATAAAATATATTATTCTACTGCCCCTTATTTTACATAGGTCATAAAAAATGTCGATAATTATTGATATAATCATAATATTTAAATAATTGCTGCATAACAAACATTAATTTCCATAGTTGAATAAGAATAACAAGGCAAATTAATGTTACACAGACATAACATCCTGGCACTAAACCTGCAGAAAATAGTTATTCTCAGCTTTCGCTGTTTACATTTTTGTTACACGTTATGAAGCATTTCTTACATATTACTTATTTTTAAGAGCTTATTGTTAAGTGTATAATGTGATTTTACTATTTTGTTGACATTGTTTCAGTGTTTTCCATGCTTGTGTTGACATTTCATGTCTGCCTTGATAGCTGCGGGATTATAATCAGACGACGGTTATATTTCAAAATCAAATTACTCTCCTGCTCTTTATTTTCCATTGGTCATAAAAAATGTCAATAATTATTGATATAATGATAATATTTAAATAATTATTCCATAACAAAAATTCATGTCCATGGTTAAATAAGAATAACAGGGCAAATTAATGTTACACAGATGTAACATCCTGCAGAAAATAGTTCTTCTCAGCTTTCTCTATGTTTACATTTTCACACTTTGCACTATTTTCTTAGACTTTATGAAGCATTTCTTACATATTCTTTATTTTTAAGAGCTTATTGTTAAGTGTTCAATGTGACTTTATTGTTTTGTTTACATTGTTTGTTTTCAATGCTTGTGTTGACATTTCCTGTCTGCCTTGATAGCAGCGGGATTATAATCAGAGGACGGTTATATTTCAAAATAAAATACATTATTCTCCTGCTACTTATTTTCCATTGGTCATGACAAATGTCAATAATTATTTATATAATTATAATATTTACATAATTACTGCATAACAAACATTAATTTCCATAGTTGAATAAGAATAACAAGGCAAATTAATGTTACACAGACATAACATCCTGGCACTAAACCTGCAGAAAATAGTTATTCTCAGCTTTCTCTGTTTACATTTTTGTTACACGCTATGAAGCATTTCTTACATACTACTTATTATTAAGAGCTTATTGTTAAGTGTACAATGTGATTTTACTATTTTGTTGACATTGTTTCAGTGTTTTCCATGCTTGTGTTGACATTTCATGTCTGCCTTGATAGCTGCGGGATTATAATCAGACGACGGTTATATTTCAAAATCAAATTACTCTCCTGCTCTTTATTTTCCATTGGTCATAAAAAATGTCAATAATTATTGATATAATGATAATATTTAAATAATTATTCCATAACAAAAATGTATGTCCATGGTTAAATAAGAATAACAGGGCAAATTAATGTTACACAGACGTAACATCCTGCAGAAAATAGTTCTTCTCAGCTTTCTCTACGTTTACATTTTCACACTTTGCACTATTTTCTTACACTTTATGACGCATTTCTTACATATTCCTTATTTTTGCACCTTCATTTTAAGAACCTTTTGTTAAGGGTTAAATGTGATTTTACTATTTTTGTTGACATTGTTTCAGTGTTTTCCATGCTTGTGTTGACATTTCATGTCTGCGGGATTATAATCAGAGGACGGTTACATGTATATTTCAAAATAATATACATTATTCTCCTGCTACTTATTTTCCATTGGTCATGACAAATGTAAAAAAATGATTGATATAATCATAATATTTAAATAATTACTGCATAACAGAAACTAGTTTCCACAGTTGAATAAAAATAACAAGGCACATGAATGTAACACAGACATAACACCCTGGCACTAAACCTGCAGAAAATAGTTATTCTCACCTTTCTCTATGTTTACATTTTCACACTTTGCACTATTTTCTTACACTTTATGAAGCATTTCTTACATATTCCTTATTTTTAAGAGCTTATTGTTAAGTGTTCAATGTGATTTTGTTTACATTGTTTGTTTTCCATGCTTGTGTTGACATTTCCTGTCTGCCTTGATAGCTGTGAGATTATAATCGTAGGACGGTTATATTTCAAAATAAAATATATTATTCTACTGCCCCTTATTTTACATAAGTCATAAAAAATGTTGATAATTATTGATATAATCATGATATTTAAATAATTACTGCATAACAAACATTAATTTCCATTGTTGAATAAGAATACCAAGGCACATTAATGTTACACAGACATAACATCCTGGCACTAAACCTTCAGAAAATAGTTATTCTCAGCTTTCTCTGTTTACATTTTTGTTACACGTTATGAAGCATTTATTACATATTACTTATTTTTAAGAGCTTATTGTTAAGTGTACAATGTGATTTTACTATTTTGTTGACATTGTTTCAGTGTTTTCCATGCTTGTGTTGACATTTCATGTCTGCCTTGATAGCTGCGGGATTATAATCAGACAAATTATATTTCAAAATCAAATATATTACTCTCCTGCTCCCTATTTTCCATTGGTCATAAAACAATTCAATAATTATTGATATAATGATCTTATTTAAATAATTATTCCATAACAAAAATTCATGTCCATGATTAAATAAGAATAACAGGGCAAATTAATGTTACACAGACATAACATCTTGCAGAAAATAGTTCTTCTCAGCTTTCTCTATGTTTACATTTTCACACTTTGCACTATTTTCTTACACTTTATGAAGCATTCCTTACATATTCCTTATTTTTGCACCTTCATTTTAAGAGCCTTTTATTAAGTGTTTAATGTGATTTTACTATTTTTGTTGACATTGTTTCAGTGTTTTCCATGCTTGTGTTGACATTTCCTGTCTGCCTTGATAGCTGCGGGATTATAATCAGTGGACGGTTATATTTCAAAATAAAATACATTATTGTCCTGCTACTTATTTTCCATTGGTCATGACAAATGTCAATAATTATTGATATAATCATAATATTTAAATAATTACTGCATAACAAAAACTAATTTCCATAGTTGAATAAGAATAACAAGGCACATTAATGTAACACAGACATAACACCCTGGCACTAAACCTGCAGAAAATTGTTATTCTCAGCTTTCTCTATGTTTACATTTTCACACTTTGTACTATTTTCTTGCACTTTATGAAGCATTTCTTACATATTCCTTATTTTTAAGAGCATATTGTTAGGTGTTCAATGTGATTTTAGTGTTTTGTTTACATTGTTTGTTTTCCATGCTTGTGTTGACATTTCCTGTCTGCCTTGATAGCTGCGAGATTAGTAGGACGGTTATATTTCAAAATAAAATATATTATTCTACTGCCCCTTATTTTACATAGGTCATAAAAAATGTCGATAATTATTGATATAATCATAATATTTAAATAATTGCTGCATAACAAACATTAATTTCCATAGTTGAATAAGAATAACAAGGCAAATTAATGTTACACAGACATAACATCCTGGCACTAAACCTGCAGAAAATAGTTATTCTCAGCTTTCGCTGTTTACATTTTTGTTACACGTTATGAAGCATTTCTTACATATTACTTATTTTTAAGAGCTTATTGTTAAGTGTATAATGTGATTTTACTATTTTGTTGACATTGTTTCAGTGTTTTCCATGCTTGTGTTGACATTTCATGTCTGCCTTGATAGCTGCGGGATTATAATCAGACGACGGTTATATTTCAAAATCAAATTACTCTCCTGCTCTTTATTTTCCATTGGTCATAAAAAATGTCAATAATTATTGATATAATGATAATATTTAAATAATTATTCCATAACAAAAATTCATGTCCATGGTTAAATAAGAATAACAGGGCAAATTAATGTTACACAGATGTAACATCCTGCAGAAAATAGTTCTTCTCAGCTTTCTCTATGTTTACATTTTCACACTTTGCACTATTTTCTTAGACTTTATGAAGCATTTCTTACATATTCTTTATTTTTAAGAGCTTATTGTTAAGTGTTCAATGTGACTTTATTGTTTTGTTTACATTGTTTGTTTTCAATGCTTGTGTTGACATTTCCTGTCTGCCTTGATAGCAGCGGGATTATAATCAGAGGACGGTTATATTTCAAAATAAAATACATTATTCTCCTGCTACTTATTTTCCATTGGTCATGACAAATGTCAATAATTATTGATATAATCATAATATTTAAATAATTACTGCAAAACAAAAACTAATTTCCATAGTTGAATAAGAATAACAAGGCACATTAATGTAACACAGACATAACACCCTGGCACTAAACCTGCAGAAAATTGTTATTCTCAGCTTTCTCTATGTTTACATTTTCACACTTTGTACTATTTTCTTGCACTTTATGAAGCATTTCTTACATATTCCTTATTTTTAAGAGCATATTGTTAGGTGTTCAATGTGATTTTAGTGTTTTGTTTACATTGTTTGTTTTCCATGCTTGTGTTGACATTTCCTGTCTGCCTTGATAGCTGCGAGATTAGTAGGACGGTTATATTTCAAAATAAAATATATTATTCTACTGCCCCTTATTTTACATAGGTCATAAAAAATGTCGATAATTATTGATATAATCATAATATTTAAATAATTGCTGCATAACAAACATTAATTTCCATAGTTGAATAAGAATAACAAGGCAAATTAATGTTACACAGACATAACATCCTGGCACTAAACCTGCAGAAAATAGTTATTCTCAGCTTTCGCTGTTTACATTTTTGTTACACGTTATGAAGCATTTCTTACATATTACTTATTTTTAAGAGCTTATTGTTAAGTGTATAATGTGATTTTACTATTTTGTTGACATTGTTTCAGTGTTTTCCATGCTTGTGTTGACATTTCATGTCTGCCTTGATAGCTGCGGGATTATAATCAGACGACGGTTATATTTCAAAATCAAATTACTCTCCTGCTCTTTATTTTCCATTGGTCATAAAAAATGTCAATAATTATTGATATAATGATAATATTTAAATAATTATTCCATAACAAAAATTCATGTCCATGGTTAAATAAGAATAACAGGGCAAATTAATGTTACACAGATGTAACATCCTGCAGAAAATAGTTCTTCTCAGCTTTCTCTATGTTTACATTTTCACACTTTGCACTATTTTCTTAGACTTTATGAAGCATTTCTTACATATTCTTTATTTTTAAGAGCTTATTGTTAAGTGTTCAATGTGACTTTATTGTTTTGTTTACATTGTTTGTTTTCAATGCTTGTGTTGACATTTCCTGTCTGCCTTGATAGCAGCGGGATTATAATCAGAGGACGGTTATATTTCAAAATAAAATACATTATTCTCCTGCTACTTATTTTCCATTGGTCATGACAAATGTCAATAATTATTTATATAATTATAATATTTACATAATTACTGCATAACAAACATTAATTTCCATAGTTGAATAAGAATAACAAGGCAAATTAATGTTACACAGACATAACATCCTGGCACTAAACCTGCAGAAAATAGTTATTCTCAGCTTTCTCTGTTTACATTTTTGTTACACGCTATGAAGCATTTCTTACATACTACTTATTATTAAGAGCTTATTGTTAAGTGTACAATGTGATTTTACTATTTTGTTGACATTGTTTCAGTGTTTTCCATGCTTGTGTTGACATTTCATGTCTGCCTTGATAGCTGCGGGATTATAATCAGACGACGGTTATATTTCAAAATCAAATTACTCTCCTGCTCTTTATTTTCCATTGGTCATAAAAAATGTCAATAATTATTGATATAATGATAATATTTAAATAATTATTCCATAACAAAAATTCATGTCCATGGTTAAATAAGAATAACAGGGCAAATTAATGTTACACAGATGTAACATCCTGCAGAAAATAGTTCTTCTCAGCTTTCTCTATGTTTACATTTTCACACTTTGCACTATTTTCTTAGATTTTATGAAGCATTTCTTACATATTCTTTATTTTTAAGAGCTTATTGTTAAGTGTTCAATGTGACTTTATTGTTTTGTTTACATTGTTTGTTTTCAATGCTTGTGTTGACATTTCCTGTCTGCCTTGATAGCAGCGGGATTATAATCAGAGGACGGTTATATTTCAAAATAAAAATACATTATTCTCCTGCTACTTATTTTCCATTGGTCATGACAATAATTATTTATATAATTATAATATTTACATAATTACTGCATAACAAACATTAATTTCCATAGTTGAATAAGAATAACAAGGCAAATGAATGTTACACAGACATAACATCCTGGCACTAAACCTGCAGAAAATAGTTATTCTCAGCTTTCTCTATTTACATTTTTGTTACACGCTATGAAGCATTTCTTACATACTACTTATTATTAAGACATACCTGCCAACTTTTGAAATCAGAAAAACCTAGTAGCCAGGGTCCAGGGGCCGCAGGCCCCGGTAGGTCCAGGACAAAGTCCTGGTGGGGGGTTCAGGGGTGCGAAGCCCCCCGACGCAAAATGATTGATTGCATTCAGACAGGTTAAAATGTTGCTAAAACCATCACTTTTCTATCAGTCACAGTGACTTTTCAAAACAAAAATATTACAGCAAAAATCATATGGGTTGATTGACATGTTTATTCTGTAAGCTAACTTCAATAGTTTGAAATTATTTTGACAGTTAATGCCAGTTATCCTGTCAACCTTTCACAAGACTTCAATTTGTTAATTGAAAGTATAAACAGTATAAACACTTTTTACAGTAAACAAATGGTAAAACAGTACTAAACAATTCCATTAAAAAAAAAATTGGTGTCATTATTAACTTTCTGTCCAAGCTTGTATAATCTACTGCCTTGTTCAATTGTAAAAAATATTCTGTGCCTAAAATTCACATTTCTATCACAATTATCATACTGTAAACATGGTAAGCTAACTTCATTAAAATTAATAGTCCTGTCAATAGCATGGAATTACAATTCAAATGTAGTTTTTTTGTAAGCCTTTCAAAAGAATTCAAAATATGAAAAATTAATGAAAATTAATTTAAGCCATCAGACACTTGAAAAGTGGCACATCACATCTCTAATGTAATCATTTTAACTTTTCAACAGAAATAGCACTGCAAAAATATTAAGGACATACTTCTGTATTTTGGTAGTTATGCTGTCAACATTTAACAAGATTTCTTCAACTTGGACTTGAAAGCATAAATAGTATAAACACTTTTAACAGTACTAAACAATTCCAATAGATAACATTGGTGTCATTACCTTTTTGTGGCTAAAATCCAAATTTAGCAACGGCATTAGACTTGTGTTTTTTTGTCCCAACGTGGTCTTTTACATCGCTAATTCCTCCGTGTTTGATCGAAAAATCTTGTCTGCACAAGGTGCAATTCGCGTAGTTTTCACCCTTTTTGGAACAGATAATTATTCCCGGATAGGCTTTTGAATATTCTTCACGGAATGACTGCAGTTTTCTTTTCGGTTTAAGACTCGTTTGCGATTTTTCTCCGGCTGATTCCATGATCGTTCGCTCGTTTGGAAACAATGGGCAACAGGTGCCTCGTGCTTGGCAGCGGTGCTATAAATAGCCTCGCGCATGGCATTCGGAATGGCTCGATAGGAAGTTACGGGAAGCAGTGTCGATTGTGATTGTTGTTACGCGATTTCGTGAATAAAACTTTAAAAAAAAAATATTATTTTAATTAATGAAAAACCGTATTTTTTATCACTGCAACCGTAACCCGGAATAGGTTGATGAAAACCGTACTAATTACGGGAAAACCGGAGTAGTTGGCAGGTATGTTAAGAGCTTATTGTTAAGTGTACAATGTGATTTTACTATTTTGTTGACATTGTTTCAGTGTTTTCCATGCTTGTGTTGACATTTCATGTCTGCCTTGATAGCTGCGGGATTATAATCAGACGACGGTTATATTTCAAAATCAAATTACTCTCCTGCTCCTTATTTTCCATTGGTCATAAAAAAATCTATAATTATTGATATAGTGATAATATTTAAATAATTATTCCATAACAAAAATTAATGTCCATGGTTAAATAAGAATAACAGGGCAAATTAATGTTACACAGATGCAACATCCTGCAGAAAACAGTTCTTCTCAGCTTTCTCTATGTTTACATTTTCACACTTTGCACTATTTTCTTAGACTTTATGAAGCATTTCTTACATATTCCTTATTTTTAAGAGCTTATTGTTAAGTGTTCAATGTGATTTTATTGTTTTGTTTACATTGTTTGTTTTCCATGCTTGTGTTGACATTTCCTGTCTGCCTTGATAGCAGCGGGATTATAATCAGACGACGGTTATATTTCAAAATAAAATACATTATTCTTCTACTTATTTTCCATTTGTCATGACAAATGTCAATAATTATTTATATAATTATAATATTTACATAATTACTGCATAACAAAAATTAATGCCCATAGTTAAATAAGAATATCAAATTAATGTAACACAGACGTAACATCCTGCAGAAAATAGTTCTTCTCGCTCCTTACGTTTAAGTCAAGGCAAAAACTGACAAGAAATAGCCGAGCGTTCCCGTGGGCACTCGACAATTGCAAGGAAATGAAGTGTTGGTAAAAGCCGCTAAAAGTGAAAGTGTAGCGGAGCAAACATGTCTGCTGCACGGCGGCCATCAATGCAAGCAGTCTGGCTTCACAAAGAAGTCTTTGAAAAGCTCCATGGGGCGCCTTGCCTTCACTTCCTGTGTGGCCACTAGACTTTCTCCATATTATTATTACTATTATTAATAATCACTCATGTGACGCTCGAGTGACTAATCCCTCCATGGCGGAAGTGGCTCTTCCCATTTAGTAAACAAAAAGACTAGTTTAGCACCGCTCGCCTGTTAGCATCTTGGCTAGCTGATGCTAATTATTAGCATGCATGTTCCGGCCCGGTGTGCCATGAACATTCTTACTCGGCACCAGGCGTCATATTTGACATGTTTGGAGTTATGACAGTGCCTCAAATATGCACATCGTGTCATAAAAGTGTACGAATGTTGTCGCAAACAGAGCAGGTAGGCCATGCGCCGCATTAGCGCGGACGAAGATGCTCATACAACACCAGCAGCTTCATCACAAAACAGCATTTAATCGCAATACGTTTATTCATGAAAAATCGATTAATCGTAATATTACTGTCAGATAACATTGGAGGGAGTGTGTTTGTTTTCTTACGTCGTTTGGATCCTTTTTCCAGAACAATTGTGAGCAGTGGCCGAAAGACTCTGTCGATGTCACGTAATTGACTCCGTTTCTGTCCGGGAAATCTCCGTGCGAGCTGCCGGCGTTCGTGCGAGCGTACATCGTTGAGGGCGGGATGAATCGTAATCGCCGACTTGTTTACAATTCACAATCACAAGCAAGCCGCTTTCACCGAATCTTCCTTGGAGAAGGAAAATATTTCTTCTTTGAAATGTTTGATTTGGCGGTAGACATGTTGCGCAACACGGCTCGCTGCTGCCTCCCCAGCGGCCTGGAGTGTAACTACAACACACTTCTGATGCAAATCGGTTCCTCAATAAACAAATGTTTTCATATTACCTATTTGTAACCCTGCTTAATTTATTGTATCGTCCACACATACTGTCGTTTTAATAATTTGCTCTAAATTAAGCATTTTCCAAGCATAAAAAGGCCTAAATGAAGTAGAAACGCCAAAACTACAGTCGCATTAGCCACTCGGCCATGTTTGCTGCTAAGGACGTGTGATGACAAAATAAAAGCATTAATGTTGTGCCCGGAAGCATGCATTGTGGTCGTTCTGACGTTAGTTTTCCTGACAAAATGAACTATGTCTAATCAACGTTTTAAACACACTTCAGCTCACAACCTCATGATAAAACATGCTTTTATTTTGTCATCCAACAATGTTGCGGCCGTATTTGATGCACTCTGCTGTCAATATGCATGCTTTTATTCTGTCATCCAACAATATTGCGGCCGTATTTGATGCACTCGGATCCGCTGTCAACATTCATGCTTTTATTTTGTCATCCAACAATATTGCGGCCGTATTTGATGCACTCTGCTGTCAACATTAATGCTTTTATTTTGTCATCAAACAATATTGCTGTCAACATTCATGCTTTTATTTTGTCATCCAACAATATTGCGGCCGTATTTGACGCACTCCGCTGTCAACGTTCATGCTTTTATTTTGTCATCCAACACTTGCACTCGGCTGTCAACCTTCATGCTTTTATTTTGTCGTCCAACATTGTTGTCAACATTCATGCTTTTATTTTGTCATCCAACAATATTGCAGTCGTATTTGACGCACTCTGCTGTCAACACTCATGCTTTTATTTTGTCATCCAACAATATTGCGGCCATATTTGATGCACTCCGCTGTCAACACTCATGCTTGTATTTTTTCAGCTAACAATAATACGGCCATATTTGTTGCACTCTGTCAACTTTATTGCAGTGTTTGGTGACCGGAAGACACTCTAACATACACTAGATGGCGCAATATACGTGAAAAAATTCACAGAACACCACAAAAAATAATTTATTAGTCTTATAATGCCAAAATCTTTATTAGCTTGGCAACAATTACAGCGAAATTGTGACTTTTGTGTGAAGTATGTCCACTGTGGTGACTGCCTCCAGTATATATATATATATATATATATATATATATATATATATATATATATTAGTGTATGTATATTGTGCAGGAAATATGAAACATTTATTACATACACACACAAACCTGGAACTCAAATCCGTGACTGTCACTTTAAAAGTGTTTTGTTCTGTTCTTGCCTTCTATCATTCGTTCCATGTTTGCACTATGGTAAGAGCAAGGTAATATAGAATTAAAGATATAAACACCTTTGCACATATATTGCACACCAATAGATAGCACAATGTACAAATAATAAACACCATCATGAAATAAAAGATCATAAAAAAGTAAAATAATTAAAGAATAACATAAATAAACTATCATATTGCACAATGAATTAATAGTTAATAAAAAAGTAAAATGAATAATATAATAACAAATGAAGTTAATAAAGTAAAAAATAATAATAACATAAACATTCATATTGCACAATAGAGTATAAGGTAATAAAAAAGTAAAATAAATAATAAAAAAATCAGACAATATGGCGCACGATCAAAAAATATTCATTTGGCAAACACTTTTCATTACTAGAAACACTTGTTGGTCTGCACAACACTACATAACCCTGTCTGCAAGGGGAACTGCACTTTTTGGTCCATTGTTCACAATAATCCTGTAAGACAAGAACACACCTTTTCTTTTTGTATGCATTCTCTTTCCTGAATAAACGCTAGCAAGAGGTGGCTAACATGCAGCTCATGGGGATTCATATATTCTGGCTATAAAGCTCTGTAAAAAAAAAAAAACTCTATCTACATCTTATATACTGTACATGCTGTAAGTATAGATGTAGTATCTAGTAACATTCATAATTACATGTCAGAATTACATATTTTCATCATTTTAAGTATTAATTTCTTAGACGCATCACAACGTTCACTTTCCCTTCAACAACAACAACAACAACAACACTACTAATGATGGCAGACTTGATGGGAGACTACAAAGACTACTTTGGGACAAATGATGATTCAGAAACTTCTATTTTTGAGCCTGAATAAAAGGAGAATGATCTACAAGTTTTAGAATCTGTGTGCTAAACAGACACAGCTATAGTCAAACACTAAGCATTATGTAGCAGTATTGCTAAGTGCTAAACGAGATATACAAACATGATAAAACAATCACTTACTGCACAATGTCTGCTCTCACTGGGATAAACACTGATGAGATGTTTATATGTTCCCCTTTACATCAACAATTCATCGTAATCCTCACAAAGGGTTAAACTATTAGCGTATTTTTCTATCTTTCTTTCTCCGGGTCCAAGTTGTGTGTCAAAGTTGACCAACTTGTGGGTTCATATCCACAACCTTCTACTATCCAGGTGAGAGGCACACTTTATCATCTAGAATTAACTTTCACCAACCCAGCTCAATAGGTCAGTAGCATCAACTAGTGCCACCTAAAAGTGGCATTTTTAGGTGCTACTAAAATTAGTTACTCTGTGTTAGCACTTATAATAACAATATTGCTAATACTTGTTAATATTCAGGTCACAACATGTAAATGGAGGATTTGTGGTGCTTTTTGGATGTTTTTTAAAGAACTTTATGGACACAATAGTGTACTCCCTTTAGCTGTGTTGTTAGCCACCTTCTACTTGCTGTATTTTACAATTTAGAATGCATATAAAAATATATAAGTTCTTGTCTGAAGTAAATATTGTGAATGATAAGCAACATTCCAAAAAAAAGTGCAGTTCCCCTTTTCAGTGTGTTTAACACTTGATCTCCAAGATGGAGATCATGGTCCAGAATCTTAACACTTGATCTCCAAGATGGAGGGTCGTGGTCCAAAATCTTAACACTTGATCTCCAAGATGGAGATCATGGGCCAGAATCTTAACACTTGATCTCCAAGATGGAGGGGCCGTTGTCCAGAATCTTAACACTTGATCTCCAAGATGGAGGGGTCGTGGTCCAGAATTTTAACACTTGATCTCCAAGATGTAAGGGTTGTGGTCCAGAATCTTAAGACTTGATCTCCAAAATGGAGATCATGGTCCAGAATCTTAAGACTTGATCTCCAAGATGGAGGGGTCGTGGTCCAGAATCTTAACACTTGATCTCCAAGATGGAGATCATGGTCCAGAATCTTAACACTTGATCTCCAAGATGGAGGGGCCGGGGTCCAGAATCTTAAGACTTGATCTCCAAGATGGAAGGGTCGTGATCCAGAATCTTAACACTTGATCTCCATGATGTAGATCATGGTTCAGAATCTTAACACTTGATCTCCAAGATGGAGATCATGGTCCAGAATCTTAACACTTGATCTCCAAGATGGAGGGTCGTGGTCCAGAATCTTAACATTTGATCTCCAAGATGGAGATCATGGTCCAGAATCTTAACACTTGATCTCCAAGATGGAGGGGCTGTTGTCCAGAATCTTAACACTTGATCTCCAAGATGGAGGGGTTGTGGTACAGAATCTTAAGACTTGATCTCCAAGATGGAGATCATGGGCCAGAATCTTAATACTTGATCTCCAAGATGAAGATCATGGTCCAGAATCTTAACACTTGATCTCCAAGATGGAGGGGCCGGGTTCCAGAACCTTAAGACTTGATCTCCAAGATGGAAGAGTCGTGGTCCAGAATCTTAACACTTGATCTCCATGATGGAGATCATGGTTCAGAATCTTAAGACTTGATCTCCAAGATGAAGATCATGGTCCAGAATCTTAACACTTGATCTCCAAGATGGAGGGGCCGGGTTCCAGAATCTTAAGACTTCATCTCCAAGATGGAAGGGTTGTGATCCAGAATCTTGACACTTGATCTCCATGATGGAGATCATGGTTCAGAATCTTAACACTTGATCTCCAAGATGGAGGGGTCGTGGTCCAGAATGGACAAAATTATTTTGTCCATGTACTTCCTGAGACGCAAGTTGATCTCCTCTTGTGCTTTGGAAGCATCCACCAGCTGAAGGAGACAAAGATTGGTAAAAAAAAACGTACCATGGAGATGCCAGTCCTCCTTAGGTCTCTACACAAATAAATGTGCAAAATGAAGGAAAGCAAGCAAGAGACCAACCTCATCTTTGGACGCGTTGTCGATCTCAGCAGCCAAACATTGCACCTTGGAGTGGCTGGAGAAGAAACTCCTGGACTCAAACAAACTTAGACTCAGAATCTGAGCGTTCAAGTCGTCGTTTTGGTTTCGTAATTTATGGTTCTCCTGTGGAAACACAAAAATGTTCTGCCGTTCAACGTGTCCTTTCATGCCCAGCTGAGACTTGAACAAGAACAAAGACCACATCAGCACTTTTGCTGTTATGAATTGATGAAGACCGCCAGTCTGAGATGTGCCAAGTCTTCTACCACGGAGCATGCAAAGTGAAAGTAAAAAGCACACGAAATAATATTCACGTGACTCGTCAAACTGGTTGTCAAGTTTGTGTCATAAAAGGTTGCCATGGAAAACAGTGCACCTGAACGCACCACAGTGCTGAGACCCCGTGCCGGTGCCTCTACTACACTCAGGATGTCCTGTTTGTCATGATCCATGTACTAGTATTGTATGTCTGGGTGGGGGTCCAGATCACATTCAGTTCCCATGAAAACATTCACATGTAGCACAATGAGATGGAACCATGGCATGGTAAAACACGGATCCCTGTTAATGTTGTGTCGTTCGCGAACGATTCGTTCGAACGAACAAATCTTTTGAGTGAACGTACTGAACCGAATCACTTCATGAACTGATTCGTTCCTTTGTCAGTTCAGTTGAGCTCCGCCGCGACCATGCCGGTATGAGTGAAACTGGCGCATTCTGTGACTCACTGAACCCTCGACGTCGGCGAACGACGCAGCCAGCTACTCATCATGGGGGCGGGGGGAGGGACTGAGCGAACGATTCGTTCACCGCGGATTAACGACATGAATCACTCAGTGAACGACAACGCTCTCGCTCTCTGCTCTGCTTGCCCCAATGCCGCGAGTGATTCTCCTCCCGTCGCGGGGATATGTTTCATGCCATTGGCATCCGTTCTCCATTTATTCTCCAAGCTAACGGCTAATGTTGACTCAAGCCACATGAAAAAAACACACACACGCGCCCCGTCCCCATTATCTCAACACATAAAGTTATGAGAGTAGAGGAGACAGAAAGAAAGTCAGTGCAGGCAGGCCAAGGCTGAGCACCAGCGACGCGAGGGGGAGGGGCGGGGGGTAAAGTGTAGGGCAGGCTGTTTGAGAAGATTTAAAATAAAAATAACAACTAATGTATGTACATATACATAGGCTATTATTTATCTTGATTTTTATATTATTTAAGCTATTTATTTTCTTTTTTATTGCATATTTAAGTTGATATTTCCATTTTTATATTTTTAAATGTAAGCTACAGAAATTTTAGTTTTAATGTTGGCTTTTCTGGCACTTGGTTTAATATTTGTTTTGTTTTATTTAAGGTAGCCTATTTATTTTCTTTTTGTTTGCACATTTAAGTTAATATTTTCTTTGTTATATTTTTAAACGTAGGCTACAGAACATTTAGTTTTTATGTTGGCATTTCTGGCTCTTAATTTATTTGTTTTATTTTGAAGGTATTTATTTTCTTTTTGTTTGCATATTTAAGTTTACATTTTCTTTGCTACAGAACTTTTAGTTTTTATGTTGGCATTTGTTAAGGGTTTCTTAATTTAATATTTGTTTTTGCACTAAACAAACGAGGTCTATTTATTTAACTGTTGATTGCAAGCATTTTAGTAGGCTATTACTATTTTTTTTATTTCCCACTTTTATTTATTTCTTATTTTCATTTCAGTGCAATAAAACATATTTAACAACCAAGACATTTAGTCACACTTTGTTTATTGGACAGGCCGGAAACGCACACACAGAGTTTTTAAAAGTCTCTACTACAGCTGCAATGTCTGTTTGCGAACGTCAAGGGGAGTCTGTCAGGGCAGAGAGCGATTCACGTCTGTCGCCCTCTGGCCCACAGAACTGTAGCTGAGTGATTCAGGTTCGCTTCACGAACCTACAAGAACTGACTGGTTGTCGCTGAGGACGTGATTCAGGTTCGCGCTGCACTCACTCACTCATTCAGAATCAGGACTCGCGAACCTACTGACACAGAGAACTGACTGTGTCGCGGAGGAGGACGTCACATTGAGGCTCTCGTTCAGTCACTGTGCGCGTCGTTCATTGGGTGCTGAGGGCTTGTGTCGTTCGCGAACTGACACACACCGAGATCTGCCGCTGGGGAAGCTGTTACTGACTGACTCGTGATTCGCCGACCTGCACACAGAACTGCTGCTGCAGAAGTGATTCACGTTCACGTACTGAACTGTGCTGACTGTGGCGCTGTGTCAGTCACTCACTGCCTGGTGTACTGCATGCACAGAGCTGTGTAGGGACTCGCGTTCACCCTATTTGCTGCTTCTCCCGCGAATGTCTGCACTGTACTGTATTGTAACCCCCCCCTATTTTTTTGAGGGGGGGGGGGGATTCGGTGAACAAATTTTTTGAACGAATCAATTTATGATTCAGTACAGTCAAAAGAACTGCCGATCCCATCACTAATCCCTGTTAGGTCAATAAAATAGAGGATTGAGTTGAAGTTAAAGAGATTTGACCCCTTTTAAGATGCTTTGAAATTCTGTAAAAAAATGTACCAATGATTTCTATTAGACCGTCCATCCATCCATCCATTTACTACCGCTTGTCCCTTTTAGACCGGTGATTCTCAAATTGTGGTACGTGTACCACTAGTGGTACGCAGGCTGCATTTAGCGGTCACCAAAGAATCACTAAATGGTAGTGATTCACTACCACTAATGCATTGATAGTACTACTATCTACTTGTACTACTTGTAAGATGCCTTGGTACTACTATCAATGTAATAGTACTTCTTGTAAGATGCCTGAGTACAACTATCAATGCAATAGTACTTCTTGCAAGATACCTTAGTACTACTATCAATGCAATAGTACTTCTTGTAAGATGTCTCAGTACTACTATCAATGTAATAGTACTTCTTGTAAGATGCCTGAGTACAACTATCAATGCAATAGTACTTCTTGCAAGATACCTTAGTACTACTATCAGAGCAATAGTACTTCTTGTAAGATGCCTAAGTACTACTATCAATGCAATAGTATTTCTTGTAAGATGCCTTACTACTATCAATGTAATAGTACTTCTTGTAAGATGTCTCAGTACTACTATCAATGTAATAGTACTTCTTGAAAGATGCCCTAGTAGTACTAGCAATGCAATAGTACTTCTTGTAATATGCCTTAGTACTACTATCAATGCAATAGTACATCTTGTAAAATGCCGGAGTACTACTATTAATGGAGTAGTATTTCTTGTAAAATGCCAGAGTAATACTATTAATGGAATAGTATTTCTTGTAAAATGCCAGAGTACTACAATCAATGGAGTAGTATTTCTTGTAAAATGCCACAGTACTACTACTAATGGAGTAGTATTCCTTGAAAAATGCCAGAGTACTACTATTAATGTTGTCGTATTTCTTGTAAAATGCCCGAGTACTACTATCAATGCAATAGTATTTCTTGTAAGATGCCTTAATACTACTATCAATGTGATATTACTTCTTGTAAGATGCCTTAGTAATACTATCAATGCAATAGTACTTATTGTAAGATGCCTTTGTACTACTATCAATGCAACGGTACTCCTTGTAAGATGCCTTAGTACTACTATCAATGCAATAGCACTTCTTGAAAGATGCCTTAGTAGTACTATCAATGCAGTAGTACTTCTTGTAAGATGCTTTAGTACTACTATCAATGTAATAGTACTTATTGTAAAATGCCAGAGTACTACTATCAATGCAATAGTATTTATTGTAAAATGCCCGAGTACTATTAATGGAGTAGTATTTCTTGTAAAATGCCCGAGTACTACTATTAATGGAGTAGTATTTCTTGTAAAATGCCAGAGTAATCCTATTAATGGAATAGTATTTCTTGTAAAATGCCCGAGTACTACTATCAATGGAGTAGTATTTATTGTAAAATGCCAAAGTACTACTATTAATGTAGTATTTCTTATCAAATGCCTGAGTACTACTATTAATGTTGTAGTATTTCTTGTAAAACGATATCAGAATGATGCCTGACATGCACACACCTGCTTCAATTTCTTGACCTCCTGTTCCATTTCTACCTCTCTGGGCTTGGTGTTGCATTCAGAAAGCTCTTTGCCCTTCCCAGGATTCTCCAAGTCCCTCTGAAAGATCTGCAAGTAGTCCAGTTCTTTGCGTAGATCATCAACGAGCTGCAAGAGCACGTCACTGTTACTTTTGTTGACTAAACATTTTCAACGAATAAAAACATGACTAAAATGTTGACAGACAAAACCCAATTTTATGGAATTTAGTCTTTAGATGAGTGGGAGCAGTTAGCCAATCACAGTAGCATGTGGGATAAATCACGGAGGGGATTCAATCAGAACTACGGTGGTTTCTTGGTTCTCAAGCCAATATTTGGAAAAGACTCATACTGTACTGACTCATTGTTACTATTAAAGACGGTAGAGCAAGAGCAAGGCTGCTTACTCTACCACTACATTGTCTGCCAATTTAAAAAGCAATGGACATTTTTCAGGCTAACACAAAGAAAGACACGGTATACTGACCTTCTGGATTTATAACACTGGTCGTTGTATTTAAACGGCACAGTAGCCAAGATGCCAACACAGAATAAAACTTGTTAACTTGTTTATAAACCATAATCCATGCACACATCTTTTCATGCAGCGTACACTGGTGTTTTTTTTATGAACTCCTTTAAATCAGTGATACTTTTTATTTGGTCATAATTGGCTTAATAAATAGTAGACCTACATCAGGGTCCACTAATGGCCACACCCTGAAAAATTCAAGCATGCGGGGACCATTTTGATATCTTTCATTTTTTAACCTTAAGGTCTCCTGCAAGGGTCTCAGTCATAACATTTTAAAAATTAGTTAAAACACACACACACACACACACACACACACACACACACACACACACACACACACACACACACACACTGTTTATTCTTATTCAACGCTTAAATCTCTAGAGATCAACTCCAGGTCTATCTGTTGATATAATTAATTTTTTTATGTTGTATGCCCTTTTTGTCACAGAAAACCCTGTTTTTATAGCAAAGACACAAAATACGCAATCATTTCCCCAAAAAGAGTTTCCAAGTGGACTATTTGATGTGAAGTCATTGAAGTATTAAAAAGGTCACTAGTTCATAACATTGATTTGAAATCATTATTATTTAAAAACAAATCCCACTAAAACTGTTGGGGATCCAAAAGTGCCCCACTCATTAAAGTGTTAAAAACAAATTTTACTTTTTTTTTTTAACTTTCAACACTTGAGTCTAAAGATAAACCTCAGATTTATCAGTCGTTTAAAAGTTTTTATTTTTTAATGTTCTTTTATTTTTTATTTTTACGCCCTTTTTGTCAAAGACAACAAGATTTTGATTCACTATTATACTTTAAGGAAAAAACAGCCTGCATGACAGTTTTGTGTTAATAGAGTCAACATTGCAACCTTTCCTGTTACAGTTTATGTGTACAACACTGTAAAAGATGTAGCACGTTATATCTTAGTCGACTAAAATGTTGAGGAATTTAGTCGGTAAATACGAAACCAATTTAAAGGACTAAAATATGAGTACAACGCAATAAAAAACTGCTGTCAAAATGAACACCGGAGCTTACCTCTTGCATGGATTCTTTTTCCTTATGAAACTCACGGCGGTTTTGCCAAAGTTTAGCCATAATCCTTCTGTGTGTGTCCACCTCGTCTTTTAGTCTCAGGCTGGTGTCCTCCAGTTTGTCCAGCTTCTTCTGCTTCTCCTAAATTGGATTTGGATTAGTTTGTTTCTGACATCCACACTGATGGCAGGATTCTACATGTCAATCATTGTTAACATTTCAGATCCACAATAGAGGATTCCACATGTCAATCATTGTTTACATTTTAGATCCACATCAGAGGAATCCACATGTCAATCATTGTTTACATTTCAGATCCACATTAGAGGATTCCACATGTCAATCATTGTTTACATTTTAGATTCACATCAGAGGAATCCACATGTCAATCATTGTTTACATTTTAGATCCACATCAGAGGAATCCACATGTCAATCATTGTTTACATTTTTAGATCCACATCAGAGGATTCTACATGTCAATCATTGTTTATATTTTAGGTCCACATCAGAGGATTCTACATGTCAATCATTGTTTACATTTTAGGTCCACATCAGAGGATTCTACATGTCAATTATTGTTTACATTTTAGGTCCACATCAGAGGATTCTACATGTCAATCATTGTTTACATTTTAGGTCCACATCAGAGGATTCTACATGTCAATTATTGTTTACATTTTAGGTCCACATCAGAGGATTCTACATGTCAATCATTGTTTACATTTTAGATCCACATCAGAGGATTCTACATGTCAATCATTGTTTACATTTCAGATCTACATCAGAGGTTTCTACTTGTAAATCATTGTTTACATTTTAGATCCACATCAGAGGATTCTACATGTCAATCATTGTTTACATTTCAGATCTACATCAGAGGTTTCTACATGTTAATCATTGTTTACATTTCAGATCCACATCAGAGGATTCTACATGTCAATCATTGTTTACATTTTAGATCCACATCAGAGGATTCTACATGTCAATCATTCTTTACATTTTAGATTCACATCAGAGGATTTTACATGTCAATCAGTTTACATTTTAGATCCACAGAGGATGCTACATGTCAATCATTGTTTACAATTTAGATCCACATCAGAGGATTGTACATGTCAATCATTGTTTACATTTCAGATCTAATTCAGAGGTTTCTACACTTTAGATCCACATCAGAGGATTGTACATGTCAATCATTGTTTACATTTCAGATCTAATTCAGAGGTTTCTACATGTCAATCATTGTTTACATTTCAGGTCCACATCAGAGGATTCTATGTCAAGCATTGTGTACATTTCAGATCCACATCAGTGGAGTCTACATGTCAATCATTGTTTACATTTCAGATCCACATCAGAAGATTCTACATGTCAATCATTGTTTACATTTCAGATCCACATCAGAGGATTCTACATGTCAATCATTTACATTTTAAATCCACAGAGGATTCTAAATGTCAATCATTGTTTACATTTCAGATCCACATCAGAGGATTCTACATGTCAATCTCATTGTTTATATTTTAGATCCACATCACAGGATTCTACATGTCAATCATTGTTTACATTTTAGATCCACATCAGAGGATTTTACATGTCAATCATTGTTTACATTTTAGATCCACATCAGAGGATTCTACATGTTAATCATTGTTTACTTTTCAGATCCATATCAGAGGATTTTACATGGTAATCATTGTTTACATTTTAGCATTTTAGATCCACATCAGACGATTCCACATGTCAATCATCCATCTATCCATCCGTTTTCTACCGCTTGTCCCTATTGGGGTCGTGGGGGGTGCTGGAGCCTATCACAGTCAATCAATGATTGGCTATTCATCGCATCATTCCTCCTTAAGATGATATGATTGGTTATTGTTGTTTATTGGGTTGAGTGAGGTGTCAGTCAAAAGTCCACCATCAGAACAATGGAGTTCAACCTTTGAGCACAATATTCAGTAAATTTATGACATTTAATGCTAAAAACTTTTTTTTTTTCAAATGTAAGACTTTTGAAGACATTTTCAAGACTATAAATATGACATGTGGAATACTTTCCATTGTGGATCATTAAAGTTTGTCTAAGTCTAAGTCTAAGTCTAAGTATGCTTTACGTTCACCAAACTCACCTGGTCCAGTTTCTCCGTCCGAGACCTTAACCTGCTCACATTTGTTTTCATGTCATCATTCTCTTCCTTTAACTGCTGGATCCTATAAATAAGCATACATATGTATCGCTAGAAATACTTATAGTATTTATTTATGTTCCAATTACAACCAAAAAAACAGCATTAATAAGAACCAAAGTGTCATTTTACTAGGGGTGAATGATTCTGGAATTTTTTTAGGGTTGGACGGTTATGACAAAAACAATATCACGATTATTTTTGATTGCTTTAGAAATCACGATTAATAATAAGATTATTAATTAATTTGACTAACATGAGTATTTACTGTACCAGCAAACCTTTTGTTTATATATAATCTAATACAACAACCGGATAAAGTAAAATAATAACAATAGTAACAACACATTTAAATAACAATAGCAATATGAAAAAAATAGAATTACGTTTTTTCCGTTTTAATTTCTTTGAATTCCGTTTTTTTAACCTTTTACACTTATTTTACCACCATAGAGTGTGTGATTTTTGTGTCATAAATACACTTTAATAAAATGTTCAGTAATTAAATGCAAAAATCATCACATATGTAACCCGGGTGACAAAACCCCATTTAAATATCCTTTCTATTTATTTTTCGTCGTCTAAGCTGTTCTTGCGTGCGTCATTACATCACGCGGTCACGTGACTTGCGTGCGTCATTACGTCACGCGGTCACGTGACTTAACGCGGCTGTCAGACGAGCATAAAACCCGGAAGTCGGCTGCTACCGGTGAGAGCGAGAGGGACACACTGTGAGGTAGTGATGGGTTGATGAGGCGTCATGAAGCGTTTCGACACATTGCAAAACTGTATTGATACTGTGTCGATATTGTGTCACTAAATACTGACATCTGCTGGACATTAAAAATCCCTACAGGCAACCTATGGACCGACTCAACTGACACTGATTTTATGACCTAGTACAGTGGTTCTCAAATGGGGGTAAGCGTACCCCTGGGGGTACTTGAAGGTATGCCAAGGGGTACGTGAGATTTTTAAAAAATATTCTAAAAATAGCAACAATTCAAAAATCCTTTATAAATATATTTATTGAATAATACTTCAACAAAATATGAATGTAAGTTCATAAACTCAGTGAAGCACAAGCTCAGGTTTGTCACTAAAATGTCTGTCAAAAAGAACTGTGAAAAGAAATGCAACAATGCAATATTCAGTGTTGACAGCTAGATTTTTTGTGGACATGTTCCATAAATATTGATGTTAAAGATTTTTTTTTTTTTGTGAAGAAATGTTTAGAATTAAGTTCATGAATCCAGATGGATCTCTAATACAATCCCCAAAGAGGGCACTTGAAGTTGATGATTACTTCTATGTGTAGAAATCTTTATTTATAATTGAATCACTTGTTTATTTTTCAACAAGTTTTTAGTTATTTGTATATCTTTTTTTCCAAATAGTTCAAGAAAGACCACTACAAATGAGCAATATTTTGCACTGTTATACAATTTAATAAATCAGAAACTGATGACATAGTGCTGTATTTTTTTTTTCAACCAAAAATGCTTTGCTCTGATTAGGGGGTACTTGAATTAAAAAAAATCACAGGGGGTACATTGCTGAAAAAAGGTTGAGAACCACTGACCTAGTATATACAATAATATAAACCAAGTCATTGTATTTCATTTAGGATTATTTCATAACTTCATTTAAATAAAAATATATTTTTTGTCTTTTTTAGATACAGTCAATAAATAATGTGAACATGTATCATAACATGGAAATCTAAGAGAACGTGTTGTGAATGAGGATGCTTGTGGACCTGGAAATTATTATTTTTTTTTTTTTTAACACATTTTTATTAAAAAAAAAAAACAGTTTTTCCAACGTATTAAATTTTAGACGCTTTCTCTTCTTAGTTAGTATTTCTCCGGCTGTAGAAAAGATCCGCTCACATGGCACAGAGTCAGCGTCAGTGCGACACAGTTCGCGTATCGGTCACGTGACCAAAACAGCTCATGATCGGTCACGTGACTTTCTAAAAGCGGTACACGCACCGACACAGGGTTTCGCTCTATGAGCTCGATGCATGCGCCGATGCATCGGTGTTGCCGGACCCATCACTACTGTGAGGTTGCTGCAGGTATGTGACTCGGTTTTACGCTTTAATTATTAAATCAGCCTTCTAAACTGAAATGTAATGATGTCGAACTGTAGGAGCCGACTACCGGAGCCGTGGGTCGTCCGCGGGAGTGTTTGAGAGTGATTTATCTGCGGAATTGGTAAGTTGCATTTGTGTAGCCTAGCCGCTGCATTCGTTTTGAATGGAGCTGTTAGCATCTACTTATACGCCCGGTTTCTCTGAATATAGTTAAACCCAATGAATGAAATGTTATTACTGTCAACAATTGTCTTATTGTTCTTGTGTTGTCATACTAGCTTTGATAGTTATCAGTGCTATGCATCCAAGGCACTTTATGAAGCAGTCCAGTCAACCACTGTGTCTGCTAGCACTCTATTTGTGGATGCAGTGTTTACATTTTGATACCTTTTTAGAGTAATGAATATTTTGATATAACAATTATTATATTTATTCTAATTGGATGTATGAATTATTTATTGTACAATATTAAGGAATATACTTTGCTATTTGAATACAGTAGTATTATTTAGTATTTAGTATTTGAATGTATTTTTTGTGTGCGCACTGGAAATTTGACTGGTCCTGCCCTTTTATACAGGCCAGGTTGGATGGCGAGCTTAGAGCCCCTGAACTAGAGTCTGAAGCTTTATGCCTGGAACCGAACTACTTGAACTGAATCCACCCAACTGAACCCCGGGCTGGTAGGAGGCTTCTTAGCAGCCGCCCTCTGTTTTCCCTTCTTTTTTGCCAAAACGCAACAAGTTCATTGCGGTCCTCCTGAACCTTCACTTTTCCCCCGTCCCTTCACTAAAACCCCTCTGGACACTGCCACCACAACGTGGACTTTGCGGGGCTGTTTAATGTACTATGAATTTGTGTTGCGCTCATACCATCGTTGGTAAAAAAACAAGGACTAAATCACGTATACTGATGTTGTAAATAACTGAACGTTGTGTGAATTTATGTATATGTTAATGGCCATTTGAATTTACATGTTTAATGTTTGTTATTTTTCCTATTATTCTTTAATATAATTTGGTACCACTTAAACATAAATCCTGTGTTCAGTCTTTATTACTCTCCATTCCTAGAGCTGAATTTAGTTTCTTCTGATCTAGCCCAGACATATCATTCACTGTTTTATTTAGTACTTGTACAGTGCTTTATTGAAGTAACATACAGGTTACATAACGTGGCGAGCTAGCCAGGAGTGGAGGGAAATAACTGAACAATTTTTTTGTGGTACTCATGTTATTGTTTTGGAAAAATGGAATTATTCGAGAAACATGGCATTAAGATTCCAAATGCAGTTTTGATCGAAGACGCGACAAAAACTAAAACCGACGACGAAGTAGTTGAATTTTTACAGCAGTATGGGTCTATTTCAAAAAAAGAAATTATAGATGAACCCGAATCTGATTTTCACTGTCCGATTGTCGTAGAGTACAGCTCAGGCGCCGCATTGGTTGCGTTACGTCCACTTCTGCCGTATACGTATGTGTGCGATACGGAAAAAGCGGCTTATAAAATTTCAGAACTCGCTACAGTCTACGCGGACGAGGTAGGGAAGCGAAAGACCAATGATTACCTCTCTGAGCTAGAAAGAGTTGCGAAACTGACCGGCCAAGATTTTTCAATCATTCTAAGTGGGGTGATGTCTCTGCTTGGTCAGAAGGTCAACAAGCTCCACACCACCGCCACTGAGGACGAGGATCTTTCCGAAGACAGTAAAAAGCATTCGGCTGATCTTGCCGCTTCGAACCAGCACGTGGAACTGCTGCCACGAGTCCAGCCAGATCCTACAGCCCAAACCAGCACAAGACCCCCTCCGCCAGCCATGTTGCACGGAAATCTTAACCCACCTGAAGTTCAACGTTATGTAGTCGAACATATCGTGAAGAACGGCGATAGCGCTATGAACCTGTCAGCGCAGCGTCTCAGAGCCTTCTCAGGAAGATCGCCCAGATCTCCAACAGAGTCCGATTATGACACATGGCGTGCCGGGGTAGAGCTGCTACTGAAGGATCCTGCCGTGTCCGACCTACAGCGCTCACGCAAGATCTTCGATAGCTTGTTACCACCTGCTGCGGATATGGTGAAGCACCTGAAACCGGACGCTCCTCCAGCCGTGTATTTACAGACACTTGACTCAGCATACGGCACGGTCCAGGATGGTGATGAGCTATACGCCAAGTTTATGGACACGTTCCATAAACGTCCGTTGTCAAGAAATGACCCAAAGCACTACTGCTGTTCCATCCCGGTTACCTAAAGGCTTGGTCGGATCCCGCTGGACAGCAAACATCAAAATCGCTGGCGAAGAATTCAACTGTTTGTTGGACACCGGATCGCAAGTAACTACGATCCCAGTCTCGTTCTACAACCAGCATTTTGCGGACCAGCCGGTGAAACCCCTGCGTGACTTACTGCAAGTTGAAGGAGCTGCAGGACAGGTCGTTCCGTATCTCGGATATGTGGAGATGGTGGTCACCTTTCCAAGAGAGTTCCTGGGAGCTGATTTTGACGTCTCAACCCTAGCGCTGGTTGTTCCTGACGACAAAGCTCATCAGTCCCAGGTATTAATTGGCATGAATACACTGGAGCCGTTATACAACCAGCATTTGGGGAGTGACTTATCCAACTTCCAGCCGACAGCAAATAGCTACAGAGCAGTGCTGCAAATACGCCACCAGCAACAACAACAAGGCTGTGACGGCGTTGTGAGGTTAGCCAGTAAGTCGCCTGTCCTCATCCCTGCTGGGCGCACTACCGTCGTCGATGGCTCCGTCCCCACCAGCATGCTGTCTCCCGGTCAGTGGGCGCTTGTGGAGCATCCCGCCTCACCACTGCCAGGTGGGCTGTGTGTCAAAAATTATTTGATTATGCTCCCAAGCCAATCCCACAAGAAGATTCCGGTCATCCTGAGTAACGAGTCGGACCAGGATATGACCATCCCACCTCTCTCCACCATCGCAGAACTTGCCGTGTCACCGCAGATCTTGTCGCACAGCGTGTCAACAAGCTGTTCACCATCTGAAAGTCCTCACATCAATCTAAAGCTGAATTTTGGAGAGTCACCTATTCCACCGGAGTGGAAGACAAGAATCACGGAGAAACTCCATCAGATCCCGGACGTCTTCGCACTCAGTGAACTGGACTTTGGACGCACGAACAAAGTGAAACATCACATAAAGCTGGATGACGAAACTCCGTTCAAACACAGAGCCAGACCCATTCACCCTCATGACATCGAGGCCGTCCGACAACATCTCAGAGACCTGCTGGAGGCTGGTGTCATTCGTGAATCAGAGTCGCCATTTTCGTCACCAATCGTCGTGGTCCGTAAGAAGAACAGGGACATACGCTTGTGCATCGATTACAGGAAGCTGAACCTTCAAACGGTTAAAGACGCCTACCCCTTGCCAAATCTGGAGGAGTCTCTTTCCGCTTTGACCGGTTCAAAATGGTTCAGCGTTCTCGATTTGAAATCTGGATACTACCAGATCGAAATGAATGAAGAAGACAAAGCTAAGACAGCTTTCGTGACGCCCATCGGATTTTGGGAGTTCAACCGAATGCCCCAAGGGGTAACAAACGCTCCATCCACATTTCAGCGGTTAATGGAGAAGAGCATGGGGGATCTCCATTTAAAGGAAGTTCTGGTTTTCCTCGACGATCTCATTGTGTTTTCGGATTCGCTGGAAGAACATGAGCGGAGGCTGCTGCGGGTATTGCATCGTCTAAAAGAATATGGTCTGAAGCTCTCTCCTGAGAAATGTAAATTTTTCCAGAAGTCTGTCAAGTACTTGGGACATATAGTTTCAGAGAAGGGAGTCGAGATCCTTGCTTTAAAAACCTGGCCAATTCCAAGAACTTTGAAGGAGCTCAAGTCGTTCCTAAGATTTGCTGGATATTACCGGAGGTTCATAAAGGGGTACTCAGTCATCGCCAAACCTCTCAATGATTTGACGCGGGGCTATACACCTACCTCCAAGTCCCAGAAGAGATCGAGTCCAGCAAAGTTTCATGACACAAAACAGCCGTTCGGAGAGCGATGGACACCTACCTGCCAGCAAGCTTTCGAAACACTCATTGAGAAGTTGACCAGTTCCCCAGTCCTTTGCTTCGCCGACCCAAAACGACCTTACATATTGCATACTGACGCCAGCACCACAGGGCTTGGAGCGGCTCTTTACCAAGACCAAGACGGCCAGCTGAGAGTAATTGCTTACGCCAGCCGGGGCCTGTCAACAAGCGAATCGAGGTATCCTGCACACAAGTTAGAATTCCTTGCGCTGAAGTGGAGTGTGTGTGAGAAGTTTCATGACTACCTGTATGGGGCCCACTTTGTGGTAGTGACTGACAACAACCCGCTCACTTACCTGTTAACATCGGCAAAGTTGGATGCCGCCACTCATAGATGGCTTGCTGCCCTGTCCACCTACACTTTCAAGCTGCAGTATCGAGCCAGGAAGCAGAACCTCGACGCCGACGCTCTATCACGCCGCCCTCACAACCAACCTGCTGACCTGTCAGTGCAGAAGGACTGGGACCTGATTAACAAATTCACGGAAGAACATGTTGTTGAACAGAGTGAAGTTGAAGAACTCGACCCAGACATCGTATCTGCCATATGCCACCGCTGTCTTGTCACCAGTCAGCCCAGCAGTTCCGCAGGAAGTCAGATTACCCTCGTCGAGTCTCTCAGTCTGTCAGCCAACGCAGTCCCTGACTGCTACGCCAGTGAGGACCGTCATGGCCTACCAGTTGTTCCCACCCTGTCACATCTGGACCTCGAGGAAAAGCAACTAGCTGACCCAGTTATCAGAGAGGTCATTTACCAGATTGACACTGGGGAAAAGGTTCCCCCAACGGCAAGGAGCGAACTCCCGGACCTTGCGCTGTTGCTAAGGGAGCTGAATCGTCTCGAGATACAAGAGGACATCTTGTACCGGAGGAGGCATGACGGAGAACAAGTCTCTTTCCAGCTGGTGTTACCGGAGGAGTTGAAGTCTGTAGTCCTGACCAGTTTACATGATGACATGGGTCACCTGGGCATTGAGCGGACTTTGGACCTCGTACGCACCCGTTTTTTCTGGCCTCGTATGGCAGCTGACGTGGAGAATAAGATCAAGACCTGCAATCGTTGTGTGAGACGCAAGGCACTTCCTGAAAGATCTGCACCACTCGTTAACATCAAAACGAGTCGGCCCTTGGAGTTGCTCTGCATGGACTACTTGTCACTCGAACCCGATCAAAGCAATATTAAAGACATTCTGGTTTTCACCGACCACTTTACAAAGTTTGCAATAGCCATACCCACCGCAAATCAAAAGGCAAAGACAGTGGCAAAGTGTCTATGGGAAAACTTCATTGTGTGCTATGGAATACCTGAACGTCTCCACACGGATCAAGGACCCGACTTCGAGTCTAAATTGATTAAAGAACTGTGCCAACTCGCTGGGATTGTAAAGACCAGGACAACCCCTTACCATCCTCGGGGAAACCCAGTCGAGAGGTTCAACCGGACCCTACTCAGCATGCTTGGGACCCTTGAGAACAAGAGGAAAGCCAAATGGAAGGAACACGTAAAACCGTTAGTGCATGCTTACAACTGTACGAGAAACGATGTCACCGGTTTTACGCCATACGAACTGATGTTTGGCCGTTCACCGCGACTCCCGGTAGATCTGGCCTTTGGCTTACCTGTGCGGGGAAGACAAGCCACCTCTCATTCCCAATATGTTGAGAACCTGCGGTCCAGACTTGAAGAGAGTTTTGAAATTGCTTCGAGGAATGCTGCTAAATCTGGCGGAAGGAATAAAACTCGTTTCGATCAGCGAGTCACTCCGTCGAGTCTGGAGGAAGGAGATAGAGTTCTTGTGCGAAATGTCAGGCTGCGTGGCAAGCACAAGATTGAAGACAAATGGGAGCATGATGTTTACGTCGTTGTGAAGCGTGCCGGGAACCTGCCGGTGTACACAGTTCGGCCTGAAAACAGGGCAGATAGACCCAATCGTACGCTCCACAGAGATCTACTCCTCCCATGCTCCTTTCTACCAGCCAGTGGTGGTCCAGATCCATTACCAATTACACCACCACGTCGCCCTGTAACCCGGAGCCGGAAGCCAGTAACCGTCGATCAATTTGAAGACCTGGAGGAAGAGGAATGGAATCGACCTCAAGTTCTGATTCCGTCAACCACTTTTCAGTTCCAGAGTTCGCAAGCTGTCGAACCCGGAGCTGAACACCGCACTCAGCCGCTGACCAGGGCTGTGTATTCCTCACCTGTGCCTTCAGTCATTCTTGTCGATCCTGTATTAGAAACTGAAAGCTCACCTTCTGATGGGGAGTCCTCTGCCAAATCTGAAGCTTCTTTACCTGTGGAAGAAGAGGAACTCAAGCCTGGTGAAAACCCACCTGAGCCTGTCGGAACACCACCAACCGGTCTATTTGAAGAAGACCCACCTGTGGACGAACCAGAGCTCCTTGACCAAGCAGAGGCATCACCCTGCCAAACCGAGCCGTTGCTCAGTCCAGCAGAATTACCACCTGAAGCTGCGAACTTGCCTGATCGTGTTGTTGAAACCACGCCTGTGATCAGTCATCCTAGTCGTCAGCGTCAACCTCCTAATCGCCTTCAATATGCGGCGTTAGGTAATCCTCTCATTTCCGTTGTTCAAACGTTATTTCATGGTTTAGTCAATGCCTATGACGAAGCATTCACTACCTATGCAGCAAACAACCTTTTGAAATCGGATGTTCGCGACGTTTAGCATGCATCAGGAGTTGCATGATCTAAAGGGGGGAGGATGTAACCCGGGTGACAAAACCCCATTTAAATATCCTTTCTATTTATTTTTCGTCGTCTAAGCTGTTCTTGCGTGCATCATTACGTCACGCGGTCACGTGACTTGCGTGCGTCATTACGTCACGCGGTCACGTGACTTAACGCGGCTGTCAGACGAGCATAAAACCCGGAAGTCGGCTGCTACCGGTGAGAGCGAGAGGGACACACTGTGAGGTTGCTGCAGGTATGTGACTCGGTTTTACGCTTTAATTATTAAATCAGCCTTCTAAACTGAAATGTAATGATGTCGAACTGTAGGAGCCGACTACCGGAGCCGTGGGTCGTCCGCGGGAGTGTTTGAGAGTGATTTATCTGCGGAATTGGTAAGTTGCATTTGTGTAGCCTAGCCGCTGCATTCGTTTTGAATGGAGCTGTTAGCATCTACTTATACGCCCGGTTTCTCTGAATATAGTTAAACCCAATGAATGAAATGTTATTACTGTCAACAATTGTCTTATTGTTCTTGTGTTGTCATACTAGCTTTGATAGTTATCAGTGCTATGCATCCAAGGCACTTTATGAAGCAGTCCAGTCAACCACTGTGTCTGCTAGCACTCTATTTGTGGATGCAGTGTTTACATTTTGATACCTTTTTAGAGTAATGAATATTTTGATATAACAATTATTATATTTATTCTAATTGGATGTATGAATTATTTATTGTACAATATTAAGGAATATACTTTGCTATTTGAATACAGTAGTATTATTTAGTATTTGAATGTATTTTTTGTGTGCGCACTGGAAATTTGACTGGTCCTGCCCTTTTTTACAGGCCAGGTTGGATGGCGAGCTTAGAGCCCCTGAACTAGAGTCTGAAGCTTTATGCCTGGAACCGAACTACTTGAACTGAATCTACCCAACTGAACCCCGGGCTGGTAGGAGGCTTCTTAGCAGCCGCCCTCTGTTTTCCCTTCTTTTTTGCCAAAACGCAACAAGTTCATTGCGGTCCTCCTGAACCTTCACTTTTCCCCCGTCCCTTCACTAAAACCCCTCTGGACACTGCCACCACAACGTGGACTTTGCGGGGCTGTTTAATGTACTATGAATTTGTGTTGCGCTCATACCATCGTTGGTAAAAAACAAGGACTAAATCACGTATACTGATGTTGTAAATAACTGAACGTTGTGTGAATTTATGTATATGTTAATGGCCATTTGAATTTACATGTTTAATGTTTGTTATTTTTCCTATTATTCTTTAATATAATTTGGTAACACTTAAACATAAATCCTGTGTTCAGTCTTTATTACTCTCCATTCCTAGAGCTGAATTTAGTTTCTTCTGATCTAGCCCAGACATATCATTCACTGTTTTATTTAGTACTTGTACAGTGCTTTATTGAAGTAACATACAGGTTACACATAGCCTAATCATTTTGTAGATTGTATCAATACGTGTTTTAAGTACATTATGCTTGCGTCAAGTACTTTCTTGAAACCTTTATTTTATTAGCGCAGTCAGACCGGATGTTGTTATGAAGGGTCTGCTGTCCTGTTTGTACATTGTTCTTACATCCATGATGTCATTCACAACAACACAAGCAGATGAGATGTGTTGTGTGTGTGTATGATTGTTTGTACATTGATATTACATCCATGATGTCGTTTACAACAACACAAGCAGATGAGATGTGTTGTTGGTGTAAGAAAATAAAATAGAGCCTCTCAAGTTGCTACTGCTGTCCTGTTTGTACATTGTTCTTACATCCATGATGTCATTCACAACAACACAAGCAGTTGAGATGTGTTGTGTGTGTGTGTGTGTATGAATGTTTGTACATTGATGTTACATCCATGATGTCGTTCACAACAACACAACAGACGAGGTGTGTTGTGTGTACGATTGTTTGTACATTGATGTTACATCCATGATGTCGTTCACAACAACACAACAGATGAGATGTGTTGTGTGTAGGGGTGTAACGGTACACAAAAATTTCGGTTCGGTACGTACCTCGGTTTAGAGGTCACGGTTCGGTTAATTTTCGGTACAGTAAGAAAACAACAAAATATAAATTTTTTTGGTTATTTATTTACCAAATTTTTAAACAATGGCTTTATCCTTTTAACATTAGGAACACTATAATAATTCTGCCCACGTTAATCAACATTAAACTGCCTCAAGTTGTTGCTCAGATTAAATAAAATGACAAAACTTTTCTTCTACATATAAAAAGTGCAACATTAAACCGTTTCAAGTCAACTCATCATGCTTAATTTATTACAGCATTTGGGAAGCCTGTAGTTGATTTTTATTATGTAAATGTTATATTTTTATCAACATGTGATAGCAGGGACCCTGCCATTCAAAACTAGGCTGCTACATTACTAATAATTAATGTAACTATAGCTGAAAAAATAGTACAATAGCAATAGGAGAGACTATTCATCCCTGAACACCATGGAGTTCATGTAGGCTTTATGATGCAGTTACATTATAATATCAACTATCAGAGACAGAAACTCTTCATTTAACATAATATCATTTTTTGCTGCTTCAACACAGCTCAATCAACACAGAAAAAGGTAAAGTGAAATAACAGACAGACAGGGCTTTGCTGTCCGTGACACACACACACACACACACCGCAAAATGAGCTAACGTTACGCTAAAAGCGAATTAGCCTTCACCTCAAGCCAGGACTGCGAGCGAGCTGAAGCTGCCGTTTATGTTTCTAGAACGTCAACTGGCTCATAGTGATGTTACTAGTAGTTGACTGGGAGGTGTTTATTATAATTTGGGGAGAGTCCGCCGCCTGATGCTTACCTGCTAAATGCTAAGCACTGACTACATGCGCTCTGAATACGCACTGCTGATTGGCTGTTACCGCTCTGAATACGCACTGCTGATTGGCTGTTACCGCTCTGTTTGTAACCAATCAGATGGTTGTGTGGGTGGGACAATGCTGGGTGCTGTGTAGAGTTCTGACAGAGACAGGCAGAAGGAAGCGGAGCAGCTTGTTAAGACTTTAGCTTAGGCGGCTACTTTATATGTTCGTGTGGAAACTCGTTCGGTACACCTTCGAACCGAACCCCCATACCGAAACGGTTCAATACAAATACACATACCGTTACACCCCTAGTTGTGTGTATGATTGTTTGTACATTGATGTTACATCTATGATGTCGTTAACAACAACACAAGCAGATGAGATGTGTTGCGGGTGGATTGTTCTTGCTAGCTCTAGCTTCCTACTTTCAAGTGGCTGTCTTCACATTGTTTAGTTCAGGACGTGTTTTGAGGATGAATGAGCGGTACCCGACACATTACTTCCCCAAACAAATGTTCTTTCTCCGCACAATGACATAATTTCACTCACATTTATGTCAACTCCCCGATATTCAGCGTTTAACATCAGATTCCCTTCTGTGATTCCGTTAGCAGTTACGTTTCTGCGGCAATCATATGCCTTACTTTTTTGTCAAGTGTAAAGATTGTATTCAAATAAAAAAATGTTATTATTAGTTACTATGGCATAAGAGTTCTAAATTGCAGGAAGTTACTGACATTGATGACGCGTGAGGTGGAACAAATACACATTTTGGAGGCTCATATGAGGAAGAAACATGACCTTACTTTCAGGGGTGGACTCCAAGGCGTGCAAGACACTGAAGGTCTTTCAGGTACACGACACAGGTGATCCAAATGGTGTGGATGATGACGATGACAAAATGATGGACGTGACGTAAATGATTAAAATGCTGAAATGATGCAAATGACGAGAGAGAGAGAGAGAGAGAGAGAGAGAGAGAGAGAGAGAGAGAGAGAGAGAGAGAGAGAGAGAGAGAATAATTTGCTGGATGTACAGAAGATGCAAGTGCAACAAAATCTAGTATTGATACCAACCTAAATATTGATACCATTCAGCCATATCTTACCTGTTACACAGGAAGTCTATCTCTGTGTTTCTCTCGCCCTCCATCTTGTAGTAAACATCTGAGTGTCTCTTAGTCTCTTCCTCCAGACTCTCATCTGCTTTGGCCTCCACATCCTTCGTAAGCTCCTCTAGTTCATGCACCCTGTAACACAACAGTTACACATCTGTTACACAACAATTTCACATCATATACTCTGTAACAACAATTACACATCTGTAACACCACAATTTCACATCATATACTCTGTAACAACAATTACACATTTGTAACAACAATTTCACATCATATACTCTGTAAGAACAATTACACATTTGTAACACAACCATTTCACATCATATACTCTGTAACAACAATTACACATTTGTAACAACCATTTCACATCATATACTCTGTAACAACAATTTCATATCTGTAACACAACAATTACACATCATGCACCTTGTAACAGACCAGTTACACATCTGCAACAATTACACATCATGTAACAGTTACACATATGTAACACAACAATTACACATGTAACAACAGTTACACATCATATAACAACAGTTACACACATGTAACACAACAATTACACATTTGTAACAGTTACACATATGTAACAACAGTTACACATCATGTAACAACAGTTACACATCTGTAACACAACAATTACACATCATGCACCTTGTAACAGACCAGTTATACATCTGTAACAATAATTACACATCATGTAACAGTTACACGTCTGTAACACAACAATTACACATAATGCACCTTGTAACAGACCAGTTATACATCTGTAACAATAATTACACATCATGTAACAACAGTTACACATCTGTAACACAACAATTACACATATCTTATATGAAGTTTAACACTTTTAATGATAAGGACGTTAAACTTTATTCTAGTCATATATATATATATATATATATATATATATATATATATATATATATATATATATATATATATATATATATAAGTTAACTTTTAACTTTTTAACTTTAACTTTAAATGCCCACCTGTGACATTATTGCCATCAGTCATCAAAACAAAAATGGCGGATAGCTACGGTGGCCGAGAAAAGGTGACAACAAATGCAAATGCCACAAGACAATATCATAAACTACAACAACTTTCAGCGACAGCACAACAAATAACACAACACCATAATATAAAACCACAACACGAAGGAGGCAATGGACACAACAGCCATGACAGCAAAGCAAGTAACGGCAACATACCAACTTCCTGAACGTTGTATTTTGTATTATTGACAAAGTAAAACACATTATTCATGACTAAAAAGTGGTCACATTTTTCTACTTTCCGTCCAAGGAAGTCGGTGAGTCGCCAAAACCTGTCCGCTGTCACTTCCGTTGTGTCTTTGTAGTATCGTGCAATGGCTTTATGCTGTTTTGTTGTCTTTGTATTGTGTTATGGCTTAATGTTGTCGTGTTATATTAATATGTTTTGGTTTCATGTTGTCGTTGTCATGATCCGTAGTCCGGATCATGTTTTGTTTAGTTATGTTCTGTTAGTTTTGGACTTCTTTAGTTCCCGTTTAGGCTTCCTTGTTTGCTTTTATCACCATGGCGACTTATTGTGTTCACCTGTCTCTGATTAGTGCTCGCCCGCTCACCTGCTTCCCGAGCACTAATCAGAGGCATTATTTAAGTTGGCTTTGCCAGTCAGTCGGCCTGGCTTCACTGTTTATGTCACATTGTTTGCGTCACGTTTTGACCAAGTAAGTTTCCTTGTCCATGCCATAGCTTCTGCTAAATAGTAGCTCCATGTGTTTTACGCACGCTTGCCTTTTTTGTTGTGTTGTTTGTGTTTTTGGTAGTTGAGTGATTTATGTTAATAAATCCAAGCCTACCTTTACGCCTTCGTCCGGAGCCGTCTTTTGCATTGAGAGAACGAACCGCAGCAAGCTGCATAACCCACGCGTGACAGTCGTGTTATATTAATGTGTTTTGGTTTCATGTTTTCGTGTTATATTAATGTGTTTTGGCTTTATGTTGTCGTGTAATATATATTAATGTGTTTTGGCTTCAGGTTGTTATGGCTTCAGGTTATGTTATGGCTTTATGTTGTTGTGTTATGTGTTATATTAATGTGTTTGGTGGTTGGTGTCAGTGAGCTTAGCTTGTTAGTGGCAACTAAAAGTCCACATTTTAAATCCATATACGTATCTCTCAATCTACTTCATTTACTGTGTGGAAGTAAGTGTAATCGTGCCACGCTTCAAAAAAATCATTAGAGGGTGTGGAGAATGCATATATTTTTGATATAATTTGATGCTTCAGTATAACATTTTATTGTGTGATCACGCTATTGGTACTTTTCCGCTCTGGAGATGTTTGTGCGGCGGTATACTTCTGTTGCCTTATTATCTCTTGTTGATTTCCATATTTGGTCCTCGAGCGACTTGCACAAACATGATAAATCACTCTTCAAAAGGGAGGTTTGATTCAGTTCCGTTCCGTGAAGGACACGGTCCCACTTATCAGCAGGTGCATCCCTCTCTGTAAGGGGGGGAGGGGGGGGGGCACACACTGCCTTCTCACTATAAGAGTTAACTTCTTTTGTCTTACTTTTAGACCTCGCTGTTGTTGCGTTGTAAGGGTTGGTCTCCTAAAGCTTTAGTAAAACCTGGCCAAGTACTATTCTGTCTCGGTGGTCCTTTTTACTCAACATATATGTCATCCAAAAGAACTTGGGAGTGACCAGTGTGTTTTATTCACTGAGGGGAAGACTGGTCTTGTGCATCAAGGGCTAAGAATTAGCCAGATTTTTCTTTAAAAATAATTTGCTTCCAGATGTGTGGATTGTGTTTAAGTTTGCAATGTAGAAACGTCATCCTTTTCTGTTGTGTTTTCTGCACAGAATCAATGGGCCACAGTGCTATTAAAAACTTACCTATGAACAAGTCTGGTGTTTTCTTGTTTGAGTTTAGATTTAAGGTATGCATTGGCCAGACTGTCGCTCTCCAGCTCTGTCACCTTCTTCTCCAGATAACTCACCTGAAAGAGACAGTTACTTGATCAATATATATATATAGTTAGATGTGCTAACTTGTACCAAATATGATCATCTTCAAAAGATATGTCGTAAATTCTAAAAGTAAGTGCGATTATTAAGAATAAGCAAGAGAACGATACAAAAAAATTCCCGCGGAAATTTTGATGGGCCTGCTATCTGTACCCTAGATCTCTGGCCCGGGGTCGTCGGAAGCCGCCGTACTTTGAAGATGGTTCCGAGTGTCCGAATCCGTGAGTTTTAGGTGTAACTGTACAAAACGAGTTACAGCGCTAGACTAAAACATGCGCACATTAAAATGCTAACACTTAACATGTGTGCTAACAATGGCATGCTAACAGATAGCATGTCTCACATATCAAGTTATATGGCTGCGGAAATAGAGAAAAAAGTGTAAAATTAGATGAAAAAGTTAGCATGCCTAAGTTAGCTTGCTAGCAATAACACCATTTTATTAAAACAACGATGCATATTTCACTGTGACACTGAAATCTAAGATTTACAACTTGAAAGAAACATAATGTAAGGATCCATCCAAATATTGATAACGATATGAAAATGTCATATCACGGTTATCGTTATCATCGTGGTATTGTTGAATGTACTCAAAAAGTATTTATACATAAATCTTTAGACCAAGTGATTTTTTGTAATAACTAAAATAAATAGACGCACTGTTAGAAAACTCACTATTTTTCCACTGATGGTGTTTCAGTATTTTATCAGTTTTAATGGCTAAGCTTTTATTGTTTTCAATATTGTTTAGTACTGTAGCACTATAAATTATTTAAATGAAAAGTGCGTAAAAAATCGAATCCATTATTATTTCTGGCAGGCATTATGGCGTCCTACTCTGTTCAGCGGTCCTTGAAGGCAACATAAAAACACCAGCGTCTGGTAACCTTCTGAATTAAGAACGATTACTCTGTTCTAAGAGAGTATTTTCAGATCCGATCTGTCGCTCGGCTTTTTGTTATGCTACAAGGTTCATCATTTGAGTTACGAGCAATTTTTCCACTGGTAGTAATTGTCCAAAGATCGACACAATCCTTCCTCCCTCCGACCAGTGGAACTAAGAACATGAGTGAGAAGATGAAGGCCAAGAAGATAAAGTGCCCCTGACCAGAAAAGTAAACCACTAAAAACATGTTCCACCATGTAGCAGCCTTTGCACGGCGCCTCTCCGAAGCAGAAATCGGCCTCAGCGCCAAAACAACATCCACACAGCAGACATTAATCCATGAAAATATGGAGAAGCTGATGAATAGTCTGCATGACATGTTTCACTTCCTTCTTTTCTCCTGACTCCACAAACTGGACGATTGAACATTAACTTTGCTCACTAGGTCTTTCGCTAATTTAACAGGTATGCACCTTAGTGTCATATGTTTTAGTATTCCACTAATGCTAATTGTATGTTATTGCTAGCATAGTACTGTTAGCATGCTAGCTTTTTTGCTAATTCTGCAGGTATATACCTCAGCGTCAAATATTTTGTTACTTGATGAATGATACCTATTAGCATGCTAAAGTTAGTACGCTGGCTTTTTTTTGTGCTTGATTTTGTAGGTACACACCTCAGTCATATTTTGGTACTTGATGCATGCTAATGTTAATGCATTTTCAACACATTTTCAGGTTTCAGTAACATATTTTGGTACTTGACGGTGTTACAGTTAGCTTTTTAGACTGTATTTTCGCTAATTTAACAGGTATGCACCTCAGTGTCATATGTTTTAGTATTCCACTATTGCTAATAGTACTGCATGCTAGCTCTTTTTGCTTATATTTTTAATTACTTGATGTTATCTGGCCAGCATGCTAATTGTTAGCATTTCAGTTCGGCTTTGGCTCTTCAGCATTCACATGAAATTTCTACCGAAAACGTATTTTCTAGTTCTTTGAAAAAAAAATTATATATTGTAATTGTTTTGAAGGTGAAAACTACAAAGCATTCTTTAATTATTCAGTCTGTGAAAAAGTTTGGGCACCCAAAATATGTACCTTCACAACATTTTATTTGTTTCAGCCATTTTGAAAATGAGCACTTTTCTTTGCTTTTAGTATTTTAAACTTTTTCAACTGAATTTCCGCAATGCATAATACAAACTTTTCAAGAAGCTTTGAATGAGTTAATACCTTGTGAGTGATGTTGAGATCACAGTTGTCGGCTAACAGATCTTCGGTGCTTCCCTGACTGCAATCCAACACGCTGTGGTTGGCCTGGAACAGCTGACTGCAAGACAACAAGACAGGAAAATGAGTCATTCTTATGTAAAAAAAAATCATCTTAATGTCTTATCTTATGTTTTTCTTTTTTTATGCATTCTAACACATAAAGTACAAGGTGGCTAACACGTCAGCTGAAGGGAGTACACTATTGTGTCCATAAAGTTCTTTAAAAAACATCCGAAAAGCACCACTAATCCTCTATTTACATGTTGTGACCTGAATATTAACAAGTATTAGCAATATAGTTATTATATGTGCTCACAGAGGAATTACTTTTAGTGGCGCCATGTTAACATATTGAGCTGCTGCATCGCCTCTGAGTTGGTGAAAGTTAATTCTAGATGATAAATCTCACCTGGATAGTAGAAGGTTGTGGACATAGACCCACAAGTTGGTTAACTTTGACATCCAACTTAGACCCAGAGAAAGAAAATGCGCCCATGTTTTAACCCTTTGTGAGTATTATGATTAATTGTTGATGTAAAGAGGAACATATGAACATCCCATCAGTCTTTATCCCAGTGAGAGCAAACGCTGTACAATAAGTGATTGTTTTATTATGTTTGTATATCTTGTTTAGCACTTAGAAATACTGCTACATGATGCTTAGTGTTTGACACTAAAGCTGCATCTGTTTAGCACACAGCTTCTAAAACTTGTAGATCATCCTCCTTATATTCATACTCAGAAATAGAAGTTTCTGGATCATCATTTGTCCCAAAGTAGTCTTTGTTGTCTCTCATCAGGTCTGCCATGATTAGTCGTGTTGTTTTTGAAGGGAAAGTGAATGTTGTGATGCGTCTTTGAAATTAATACGCCGCCGTATGCTTCAAATGATGAAAATATGCAAATACTACATGTTATTATGAATGTTACTAGATACTACATCTATAGTTACAACGCGTATACAAAACATTGATGGAGGTTTTTGGATGTTTTTAGAGCGCTTTATAGACAAAATAGAGCAAATCCCTTCGACTCCATTGTTAACTGACTCTTGCTTGCATTTATTTACAAATTAGAATGCATACAAAAAGTAAACATATAGTCTTACATAAGGATTGTGAATGATAGACAGCATTCCCCCCTTAAAAAGTGCAGTTCTCCTTTAAGAATAAATGTTTTTCATGTTGTACCTTTTTCAGATCCTGTATTCGGCGTGGTGTTCGAGACTACGTTTTCACTGCAGTACAAAGTGGCCCAAATCAGATTTTTTCTAAATCAGACTGTTTACACTGCAAGTAAAAGTGGCTTCAATGTGGCTCCAAAGTGGCTCCGATGTGGCCCCGACATCACTTGCATGCGATATTGGATAAAGTGCAAACAAAGGAAGTTGACCAGATTCAGTAAATGAACAAGGAAGTAGCAACTACTACTACTACAAAATTAAATGCAGTATAATGTGCTGTGTGAACTGTTTTAAAAGTACCAATGCAGGGTTTCCCGCAGCGCTTTGTTGTTAAGGCGGCCGCCTTAACAACAAAGAGCCACCGCCTAAAGTAAAGTCTTAACAAGCTGCTCCGCTTGGTCCTGCCTCTGCCAGTACGTCTCTGCAGCACCCAGCATTGTCCTACCCACAGAACCATCTGTTTGGTTACATGCAGAGCGGTAACAGCCAATCAGCAGTGTGTATTCAGAGCGCATGTAGTCAGTGCTCAGGCAGGCAGAGAGGAGAGACGGTGGAGTGAGCAGAAAGGTGTTTAGCAGGTAAGCATAATGCAGCGGACTCTCCCCAAATTATAATAAACACTTCCAAGTCAACTACTAGTAACATCACTATGAGACCGTTGGCGTTCTACAAACATAAGCGGCAGCTCAGCTCGCTTGCAGTCCTTGAGGTGAAGGCTAATTAGCTTTTAGCGTAACGTTAGCTCACCGTGCGGTGTGTGTGTGCGTTACGGACAGCAAAGCCCTGTCTGTCTGAGAGAAAGACAAACATTATTGACCTACAGTTAACAACTAAGTTATTTCACTACCGTTTTCTGTGATGAATCAGCAAAAAAGGACATTATGTTAAATGAAGAGTTTCCTGAAGCTGTCTCTGATAGTTGATATAATAATGCAACTGCATCATAAGGCCTACATGAACTCCATGGTGTTCAGGGATGAATAGTCTCTCCTATTGCTATTGTACTATTTTTTCAGCTATAGTTACATTAATCATTAGTAATGTAGCAGCTTAGTTTGGAATGGCAGGGTCCCTGCTATCACATGTTGATAAAAATATAACATTTACATAATAAAAATCAACTACAGGCTACCCAAATGCTGTAATAAATTAAGCATGATGAGTTGAACATATGTCAGCATGTGGCCCCACTTTTAACTCTTTTTTTCAAACGCTAATTGCAAACGCTTACTTACAGTAAGTCATTAATTTGACTTAGTAAGCCATTATTTTGTCATTATTTTTGACTTAGTAAATTACTAAGTCATAATAATGACGTACTTAGTATCTCAGGTAACTAGGACTGTTTTGTTTTTACTTTACGGAAAAAATATCGAGATGTATATCATATATCGCCATTCAGCAAATGGAGCGGAAAACACAACCAAAAGTTGTAGGCTTCTTCACGCGACGAAACCGGCCTACTTTACCGCAGTCTGTAGTCCATTGCCCCCCAGGCTGTGGTGGCAGCAATGAGGTGGAGACGTGATGGCGACAGGCCGAGTTACAATGTACCTTACACCCACCCACCTCCTTCCCCGGTCCCCTCCCCCTGGAGAGTCACCACCTTAACTAACAGATGTTCTGGGGGAAACACTGCAATGTGTTTTGTAAACAAAGACAAGTCAATAATATCAGAAATAGTAAAAGTGTCAGGATCAACTTACATGTTAGGGTTCGGTCATTTTGACAGTTTTCATCTTAAAATTATGGATTTAATTTATTGCCGCAATCTTAGACGTATGCTAGCTGTTCCAATGCTAAAGTTAGCATAAAATGTTAAAATGCTAGCACATTTTGTGCGTTTTAAGTTAATATTACAAATTGTGTTACTTGGCGCCATGTTAGAAGTATGCTAGCTGTTCCCCTGTAAGCATGCTAACTTTTAATGCTAGCGTTATATATTTGGAGCTAGAAATCATAGATTATGTTACTTTGTCACCTCTTGAAGTCTGCTTACTCTTTTAACTATACCGACATTTAGAATTTCAAGGTTCATAGTACATTTTAGTACAGCTTCTGCTCTTCAACTCTCCAACCATTTTTAACTTTTACACTATTTTAATATTTCAGTTCAGTTTCAGCGTTCCAACACAATTTCAACAGACATTTCTTCATCTATACTGAACAAAAATATGAAGGCAACACTTTTGTTTTTGCTCCCATTTTTCACGAGTTGAACTCAAAGATGTAAAACTTTGACTATACACACAAAAGACCTATTCCTCTCATATATTGTCCACAAATCTGTGTTAGTGAGCATTTCTTCTTTGCCAAGATAATCCATCCCACCAGGTCTTTTGTGTATATAGTAGGGCTGGGCAATATATCGAATATACTCGATATATCCCGGGTTTGTCTCTGTGCGATGTAGAAAATTACTATATCGTGAGTATTCGAGTATATGTTCTCACGCAGTTGCTTTTAGCTGCGGGCATTACACTACAGGCGTGTCTCACTCTTTCTTGTCTCTCCTTTTCACAGAGACATAAAAGAAGTGCACTTTCTTACATACGTCACATACTGTCGCGCGTGCAACGTCATACGCTTTCGCCGAGCAGAGAGGTAGCAGCATGGCTAACATTAGCTGTGGTGCTAGTGGAGCGGTGCGAGTGGTAATACGAGAGAGAGAAGGTGCCAATCTGGTAACAATGGAGGAAGAATAATTAATTCCCAAGAAAAACAACACGGGGTCCATCGTCTGGCGGTGGTTTGGCTTCAAGCGGGAATATGTTGAACAGACAATCGTAATATGTCAAGTATGTGGCAAAAGCGTTGCTACAAAAAGTAGCAGCACTACTAATTTGCACCATAATTTGAAAAGTCACCCGCTCGAGAATGAAGAGTGCTTCAAACTCCGCATGTCAACATCTCGGCCGGTGCCACACCAACAAAATGCCGAATCAACCAGCACTGACCCAATTGAGCCTGGCGTCTTCCATTTCCAGATCAACAAAAAATAGTCAACAACAGAAGGAGATAACGTCCGCAGTAACCTACCACATAGCGAAGGACATTCACACCATTTGATTTCCTATTATGCAGCTAATTTTTATATGAGTTTTTCAAATATCTTGTGTGACATCATGCACAAAAGTGCACTTTATTTGTTTTAAAATATTGTAGTGGCATTCTGTACAAAAAGTGCACTTTAATTTAGTGTTGTTTTGATATGTCATCTTAGTGGCATCATGCACAAAAGTGTACTAATAGCTTGTTTTAAAATGTCTCTGACAATCTTGCACTTTCTGTTTTGAAATGACATGAATGTTTGTGCCACTGCTTAATAACTGTTTAATAAATACAGTTTTGGTAAATTGACTTAGTTGTGCTTTCCCTCTCTGCATGAAAGTTTAAAATGAGCATATATTAATGCAGTATGAACAAGAATGTTTTGATGTAGACACATAGAATCATCTGATACTGGTGTGATTATATGCATCAAGTGTTCATTCAAGGCTAAGGCAAAATATCGAGATATATATCGTGTATCGTGACATGGCCTAAAAATATTTAGATATTAATAAAAGGCCATATCGCCCAGCCCGAGTATATAGTCATTTTTATCATGAAAAATGGGAACAAAAACAAAAGTGTTGCATTGATATTTTGGCTGAGTGGTAGTTCAATAAATATGTTATGCCGATCCTGAATCCCACTAGACACCAACCACAATATCGATGCAAACGCAACAATGGCCGCACAACAAACACACATTGGGCAACACAAGGAGCAACTTCCTTTAAGCAAGCTAAGAAGTGTCTCTAAAGTTGTCCCAGGAAAATCAACTATATTTAATATTTTAAGGTTTTTTTACATTTCTATTCAGCTAGCATGTTTAACAGCCCTAAAATACAACAAATGAAAATGGGAGACTCACCGTCCAAATGCTGTGCTGGTTATCTTCCTGTTTGGGCTGAAACACAAGACAAGAAAAAAAGGAACAATTAGTTTTATTTTAAAGCTCTACACTTTCTAAGGATTTGAATGGTTTTTGGAGGATAAATACTTGGGGTTTTGGCACCAGCCGCTAGATTAGATCTGACCAGTCTAAGTCTAAGACTTTAGATCTGACCAATCTAAGTCTAAGACTTTAGATGTGACCAATCTGTCTAAGACTTTAGATGTGACCAAGCTAAGTCTAAGACTTTAGATCTGACCAAACATATATATATATATATATATATATATATATATATATATATATGCTAACGGAGCTTGAGGTGGCTGTAGCTAACCTGCTATGCTAACCCCACTCAAAATTAATTTAAAAAAAGTAAATAATTATAGTTATTTTTTTTAAGTAATGGAATTACTCATGGAATTACTCTAACAAATTTTATAATAATTATATAATTAATTACGAAGTAGAAGTAACATGTGCGTTACTTAAAAAAAACAACTAATATCTGGCATATGCAGTTGAGATGTTTTATGAGAGCAGAGTGTGTGTGTGTGTGTGTGTGTGTGTGTGTGTGTGCCTTTAAAAGGCGGGGCTTGTTGCTAAGTGACATGTGATGTCAGCGCCCAGACAGAGCAGCAGTAGCTCAGCTGTAATAGTTAGCTCAGACTTGTCATGTGGGGGTCGCAGCTTGCTGCGGGGTTGTTCTTCCATCGCAAGAGATGGCTCCGGACGACAGCGTGAAGGTAGGCTAGGATTTATTAACATAAATCACGCACTACCACAAACATAAACAATACAACAAAAAAAAAGGTAAGTGTGCCTAAAACACAAGTAAAGCTAATCTTTAGCAGAAGCTAGGGCATTGACAGGGAAACTTACTTGGTCAGAGCAAGACATAAACCGGTGTGACATAAAGACAACGAAGGCAGAACGAGTGACTGGCAAAGGCAACTTAAATAATGCCTCTGATTAGCGCTCGGGAAGCAGGTGAGCGGTCAAGCACTAATCAGAGACAGGTGAACACAATGAGTGACCATGACAACCAAAACAAAACAAGGAAGTGAACAACCAGGAACTAAAAAGCGTCCAAAAAACAAACATAACTAAACTAAACATGATCTGGACCACGGATCATGACAGACCCCCCCTTAAGGACAGATTCTAGATGTCCTACAAACAAAATACAAGCAGGGTCAAAAGTCACAGGAGGGCGGAGGGAGGACTTGGCGGTGGGGCAGGTACAGGCGGCGAAGCTTGGCATGTCAGCCGAGGTGCAGGAACAGGTGTCAATCGAGGAGCAGGAACAGGTATCAACCGAGGAGCAGGAACAGGTGTCAACCGAGGAGCAGGAACAGGTGTCAGCCGAGATGCAGGAACTGGAGCAGGTGCTAGCCGAGGAACAGAAACAGGTGCTAGCCGAGGAACAGGAACTGGAGATGGTGGCGTTTGCATGCCCACCGGAGATGATGGTGGCGTTTGCAGGCCCACCGGAGATGATGGTGGCGTCTGCAAGCCCACCGGAGATGATGGTGGCGTCTGCAAGCCCACCGGAGATGATGGTGGCGTCTGCAAGCCCACCGGAGATGATGGTGGCGTCTGCAGGCCCACCGGAGATGATGGTGGCGTCTGCAGGCCCACCCGGGCTGAGGTTAGCCATGAGCATGGCGGAGGCGGTCTAGCTGGGGGTTGCGGCTTGACATGCCGACGGACTGGTGATGGAGGACGGGCTGGAGGTTGCTGCCTGGTTGGGTGCATCTGAGTCACCCAACCAGCACAGCTCCTGGCCCCAGCCCCCCCCATACCAGACGCACTCCCCGCAGTCTGGAACCGCTTTTTGGGGTGGGTGGAGGGAGGTCAGGAGGGGGGCAGAATCCTCCCCATTAAATTGTCCAGAAAATCTATTCACCACCCCCACTTTCGACTGGGTCTGAAAAAATCTAAATTTAGAAAAAAAATTCTCAAAATGATTATTTTTTTAAACAAAGTCCTTGGTGGGCGGCTGACAGAGGGCGTAAATAGAATCTAAAAAAAAAAAGTCTTTGTCTCTGACGTCATCACTCGTGGGCGGGATGACGTCATCAACACGGGTCTCCTGCGGCGGCGAGGAAGACTGGGCTGGTTGGGGAATCTTGTTGTCCGGGGGAGGATTTTGGGGGAACAATGCTGGCGAAAAGAAGCCTGTCTGGCTGGCCTCCATCTTCGCCAACGCGTCTCCATCACCTCCTCGTGGCCGGTCTGCGGAAGAACGTCAGCTGCCTTCGTTCTGTCACGTGGGGGTCGCAGCTTGCTGCGGGGTTGTTCTTCCATCGCAAGAGACGGCTCCGGACGACAGCGTGAAGGTAGGCTAGGATTTATTAACATAAATCACGCACTACCACAAACACAAACAATACAACAACAAAAAGGCAAGCGTGCCTAAAACACAAGTAAAGCTAATCTTTAGCAGAAGCTAGGGCATGGACAGGGAAACTTACTTGGTCAGAGCAAGACATAAACCGGTGTGACATAAAGACAACGAAGGCAGAACGAGTGACTGGCAAAGGCAACTTAAATAATGCCTCTGATTAGCGCTCGGGAAGCAGGTGAGCGGTCAAGCACGAATCAGAGACAGGTGGGTGAACACAATGAGTGACCATGACAACCAAAACAAAACAAGGAACTGAACAACCAGGAACTAAAAAGCGTCCAAAAAACAAACATAACTAAACTACTAAACATGATCCGGACCACGGATCATGACAAGACTCAGTTTGCGGGCAGTGACGGAAGCTCTGATGAATTTTTTCTACTGTGTTGTGTTAGCGCGAGCTAATAAAGAGATTGGATGTGCTTCCATGGCTGCAGTCTCCTTGTCCACAAACAGGTTATTGTAGGATTGCAAGTTTGTCACTTCAATCATCCATTTGTTGTTCATTATGCCCTCGAAGTAGTACTGTGTGCATGTACGGTACTTATATGTTGTGTTGCTTGCTGTGTGATGCTGCAATTGTTTACCCTGGAGTCATATAACTTGGTATGTGACACTTGTTAACTGCTAGCATACTAATGTTAGCATGCTAGCATACTAACATTAATATGCTAACTTTTTAGCTAACATTACTTTTTTTTTCTCTAATTACACAGCCATACACCTTACAGTCATATAACCTGGTATGTGACACATGCTAACTGAAAGCATGCTAACATTAGCTTGCTAACATTAAAGTGCTCACTTTTTTTTTTACAGCTAATTTTACACTTTTTTCTGTAATTCCCCAGCTATACACCTTACAATCATATAACTTGGTATGTGACACAAGCTAACTGTTAGCATGCTAACATTAGCATGCTAACTTTTTGAGCTAGTTTTGAAATTGTTTACCCCATAGTCATATAACTTGGTATGTGACACTTGTTAACTGTTAGCATGAAAATGATAGCATGCTAACTTTTTCATCTGATTTTTACACTTTTTTCTATTTCCGCCGCCATACAAATTACAGCCACATCACTTGATATGTGAGACATGCTAACTGTTAGCATGCCATCGTTAGCACACATGCTAAGTGTTAGCATTAGCACATGCTAATGTTTCAGTCTAGCTCTGTAGCTCTTTTTGTACAGTTACAACTAAAACTCATAATAAATGACGGGGTTTCGTTAATTAAAAAATTAGACGGTATTACTAACCGTCGGGAATTGTATCGCAAATTATCATTATACCGTTTATTGTTACATCCCTCGTCCATTAACAAGTAAAAAGTCAATGTTCTTGCCGCAGATGCTGGTCAATTTCTTTAGGGCATTACGGCAAATGACGAGGGCGGTCGCGGCACGTGCCACGGTTAAATTCGAGCCCTGACTATAGCTATATAGCACAGTAAAACCTCAATTTACGAGTGTAATCTTCGGATTGTAAATAATCAAATGTAAACAATCAAATGTAGTCACTTTTTCTTATAATTTCTTATCTCTCTCTCTTTGTCCAATACTTGCTGTACATATGTACCAAGTCAGACCTACACTGTTCTAATGTCAATTTCTCTGATCATGCAATTGTTGATGACTGAAGTGTTGATATCAACCAAACTTAACCCCCCCCCCTCTCCATATCCCACACCCCGGATTGTAAATAATGTAAATAATTCAATTTATATACTGTGATGATTATCTTGTGTGATGACTCTATTATGAAAATAGTATATATCTGTCAATTGTACGGAATATGTACTTCACTGTGCAATCTACTAATAAAAGTTTCAATCAATCAATCAATCAATCAATCCACAATCGAGCTTGTAACCCAAAACATTCTTATCTCAAATCAGCCACGCCCTTAGAAATGAACTAAAATCTATTTAATCCGAGCTTGGCCTTCACAAAACACCACAATTGTACCATGTACCATGCCTTTTTCAAATAAAAAACAACTTTTAGAAGAGCATAAACTACCAACAACCACAGTAGTTTTATGTAATCATGTAATAATAATGTTCAGTTTTACTTTCAAAGCAACAAGATTTTTGTGTAATTATTTTGGAGATGTATTTCTTTCATAAACTGACTGAGGTTTTTCAAGACGCTAAGCTGCTAACGACACAGAGCAGGAAGTGTTACCTGCTGGCCTTGACGTTCTGAAGGTGGGCGTCCAGATCATTGAGCAGATTGACTTTCTTGCAGCACTGGGAACAGTAAATGTCCAGCAGCTCGCTTGTGTACAGTTGGCGCTGAGGTGTGTGTCCACCACTGCAGGCACAAAATGGTGAAGGATTCAGACTTGGGGGCGTGTCCTAGTAATGGCGTAGTTTATTCACAACTATACCAAAACAATGTGCAAAGCAGTACATGACATCTTTATACCAGGGGTGCTCACACTTTTTCTGCAGGCGAGCTACTTTTCAATTGATCAAGTCGTGGGGATCTACTTCATTCATATATATAATTTATATTTACTTATTTATGAAACATATGTTTTTGTTAACAAGTTAAAGGTGTTTAATGATAATACAAGCATGTTTAACACATAAAGTTAATATTGTTAATAAATTAAAGGTGTTTAATGAAAATACAAGTTTGTTTAATACATATAGTTAATATTGTTAACAAGTTAAAGGTGATTAATGATAATACAAGCATGTTTAACACATATAGTTAATATTGTTAAGTTAAAGGTGTTTAAAGATAATGCAAACATGTTTAACACATATAGTTAATATTGTTAACAAGTTAAAGATGTTTAGTGATAATGCAAGCATGTTTAACACATATAGTTAATATTGTTAATAAATTAAAGGTGTTTAATGATAATACAAGAATGTTTAACACATAGTTAATATTGTTAACAAGTTAAAGGTGTTTAAAGATAATACAAGCATGTTTAACACTTATAGTTAATATTGGTAATAAGTTAAAGGTGTTTAAAGATAATACAAGCATGTTTAACACATATAGTTAATATTGTTAATAAGTTAAAGGTGTTTAAAGATAATACAAGCATGTTTAACACATATAGTTAATATTGTTAATAAGTTAAAAGTGTTTAGAGATAATACAAGCATGTTTAACACATATAGATTCCTTTCTTTCATGAAGACAAGAATATAAGTTGGTGTATTACCTGATTCTGATGACTTGCATTGATTGGAATCAGACAGTGGTGCTGATAAGGTCCGCATTTTCGAATGGAGGAGAAAAAAAGTCCTCCTTTCTGTCCAATACCACATGAAAGTGGTTGGTTTTTGGCATTTTATTTATCCAGCTTCCGTACTCCTTTGTATACACTTTACAAGAAATACATTGTCGGCAAACTCCGTAGCTTGCTAGCTTGTGCACGCCAGCTTTCTGAGACTTTTATTTTGGTAGCGCAGGCAGGATGAAGTAGCGCTTTTATTGTGCAACTGTGCAACTTTGGAGTTTTGACGACAGGTACGGCGCCAGAGTCTGTTGAAATAAAGTGTTTCTCGCCTTCCTGTCGGTAATTTTAATGAGCTGGCAGCAGCCAGTGTCATCTCAGAAGACCCTCGGGTGCCGTGAATGTCAATCAAGTGACGAAAGTGACGTCATAGTGAAGATTTATGATCGCTCATTTTTAGGACTATTTTTTTAATGCCTGGCTGGTGATCGACTGACACACCCTCCGAGATCGACCGGTAGCTCGCGATCGACGTAATGAGCACCCCTGCTTTATACACTCTTCAACTGTATAAATCAGGGGGTCCAAACTTTTACACTGAGGGCCGCACACGAACAAATGTTCAAACCTGATACAATATACAGGTAAAAGCCAGTAAATTAGAATATTTTGAAAAACTTGATTTATTTCAGTAATTGCATTCAAAAGGTGTAACTTGTACATTATATTTATTCATTGCACACAGACTGATGCATTCAAATGTTTATTTCATTTAATTTTGATGATTTGAAGTGGCAACAAATGAAAATCCAAAATTCCGTGTCACAAAATTAGAATATTACTTAAGGCTAATACAAAAAAGGGATTTTTAGAAATGTTGGCCAACTGAAAAGTATGAAAATGAAAAATATGAGCATGTACAATACTCAATACTTGGTTGGAGCTCCTTTTGCCTCAATTACTGCGTTAATGCGGCGTGGCATGGAGTCGATGAGTTTCTGGCACTGCTCAGGTGTTATGAGAGCCCAGGTTGCTCTGATAGTGGCCTTCAACTCTTCTGCGTTTTTGGGTCTGGCATTCTGCATCTTCCTTTTCACAATACCCCACAGATTTTCTATGGGGCTAAGGTCAGGGGAGTTGGCGGGCCAATTTAGAACAGAAATACCATGGTCCGTAAACCAGGCACGGGTAGATTTTGCGCTGTGTGCAGGCGCCAAGTCCTGTTGGAACTTGAAATCTCCATCTCCATAGAGCAGGTCAGCAGCAGGAAGCATGAAGTGCTCTAAAACTTGCTGGTAGACGGCTGCGTTGACCCTGGATCTCAGGAAACAGAGTGGACCGACACCAGCAGATGACATGGCACCCCAAACCATCACTGATGGTGGAAACTTTACACTAGACTTCAGGCAACGTGGATCCTGTGCCTCTCCTGTCTTCCTCCAGACTCTGGGACCTCGATTTCCAAAGGAAATGCAAAATTTGCATGGTTGGGTGATGGTTTGGGGTGTCATGTCATCTGCTGGTGTCGATCCACTCTGTTTCCTGAGATCCAGGGTCAAGTTTTAGAGCACTTCATGCTTCCTGCTGCTGACCTGCTTTTCAGTTGGCCAACATTTCTAAAAATCCCTTTTTTGTATTAGCCTTAAGTAATATTCTAATTTTGTGACACACGGAATTTTGGATTTTCATTTGTTGCCACTTCAAATCATCAAAATTAAATGAAATAAACATTTGAATGCATCAGTCTGTGTGCAATGAATAAATATAATGTACAAGTTACACCTTTTGAATGCAATTACGGAAATAAATCAAGTTTTTCAAAATATTCTAATTTACTGGCTTTTACCTGTATACATTTTTTTTAACCTTCAGGACTCCCCTCAATTTTGGTGTCGGGGGCCCAGAAGGGTCTTGGTCATAAAAATGTATATGTACATATATATAAAAAATAAATATATATAAAGACACATATGTGTGTGTATATATATATATATATATATATATATATATATATATATATATATATATATATATATATATATATATATATATATATATATATATATATATATATATATATATATATATATATATATATATGTATGTATATGTATGTATGTATGTAAAATAAGTCATATTATGTTTTGGGGTTTTTTCATTCACGCTCAAATCTCGAGATCAACTTTAGGTCTACTGTCGATATCAAGTACTTGTATACCCTGGTATTTGTGACAAAAACACAAAATATGCAATATTTTCCCCAAAAATATTTTTTTAAGTTTTAAACAGGTTAATAATTCATAACACCGATTTTAATTCATTGCTATTATTTGAGCAATGAGTTTTAAACAAAACAATACTAAAACTCTTGGAGGTCCAAAGTGTTAAAATAAGTCATGCATTTTTTTTCAACACTTAACTCTCTCGATCAACTCGATTAACAGTTTTTATTATTATTTGGATGTTGTTTTATGCCCTTTTTTGTTAGAGAACACAGTTTTTTATGGCAAACACACAAAATATGCTATATTTTCTCAAAAAATTATTCAAAGTGGAATATTTGATGTGAAGTAATGTATGTCAATAATTCATAACAACATTGATTTTAATTTGTTATTATCGGAGCAATGACCGTTTGAAAAACAAATTCCAACTTGAATTCTCAGGAATACAAAAGAGACCCAATCATTAAAGTGTTTAAAATAAATCAAAATTATTATTATTTTTACTTTTAATCCCTAAATCTTTAGATCATCTTCATATCTATTCATCAATTATGACTTTTTATATATATATATATATATATATATACATATATATATATATATATATATATATATATATATTTTTTTTTTTTTTTTTGCTTATTGTATGTTTTGTCATAGAAAACTTGTTTTTTTTATGGCTAACACAAAATTTGATACATATTCTCAAAAAATAATTCTAAGTGGAATACTTGATGTGAAATAATTGGAGCCTTGAACCCATAACAACATTGATTTTGATTCATTATTACTTTTTTTTTTTTTTTTTAGCAATGACCGTTTTAAAGAAAAAATCCGCCTGTTATTAGAGTCAACATTGCAACGTTTTCTCTTAACTTGAATAACCACATTACTTTATGAGATATTGAATTGTGTACATTAAAAGAGGCTCTGTTCTCTTAGACAGATCCATCGATACTCGAAGCAATATGACGAGTGAATTTGCGTCAAAAAAAACAAACGCAATGTACCCAACGTACGTTTTTTTTCTTAATCATTAAAAAAAACATTACAACTTTTATAAATTAAAACTGAAGAGGGTAAACATATTCATCCATCCATTAAGCGTGATATGACATTTTCATATTTGGTCTCCAAGTCCCAAACCTTGGTGGGTGGGAGGATCCCGAAGGAGCTTGACTGTGCTGGTCAGGTGTCGGGCTGCTTGGAGTGTACTCCACGTCGTCTCCTTCCCCGTAGTCTTCAAACTGCTCCTCACTGGAGATGCAACATTTCCCTCGTTTTAACGTAGGTTAACGTCAACAAAGAAGCGCAGCATGATTGCTGGAACATCACTTCCTGAACTGTAGTAATAGTATGTAACATGTGAAATAGATATTTCATTGTGTTTATTTCTGGAACTGACCACTTCTGCCATGCCGGCTCCAGAATGTCTGCCATGTTGTCATTTTCACTGCACTTTTCCATTTCACACACCTCATTTCCACCACCTTCTTCATCATGACCACTGTTTTCTAGGGAAGGCTGTGTGCAAAATATGAAAGGAAGGAAAAGGCATTTATAAAATTGAACATTGTGGGAGCCAAACGACTACTGTCAGAGACTAACTTTGTAAGATTTCAAAAAACATGTTACTGCTGTAGCGCCCTGGATCAGTCAACTACGGGTAGAAGGTTTTTGTATGCTAGCATTAGGGTTGTCCCAATACTGGTACCAGTACCAAAATGTATTTAGATACTTTTCAATACTAAAAAAATTTCATTATTGGCTTTATTTTAACAAAAAATCTTAGGATACATTAAACATATGTTTATTATTGCAATTTAGTCCTTAAATAAAATAGTGAACATGCTAGACAACTTGTCTTTTAGTAGTAAGTAAACAAACAAAGGCTTCTAATTAGTCTGCTGACGTATGCAGTAACATATTGTGTCATTTATCTACATATAATTTTGTCAACATTATGAGGGACAAGCTGTAAACAATATATTAATAATCTACTTGTTCATTTACTGTTAATATCTGGTTATTTTCTGTTTTAACATGTTCTATCTACACTTCTGTTCAAATGTAATAATCATTTATTCTTCTGTCGTTTGATACTTTACATTAGTTTTGGATAATACCACAAATTTAGGTATCGATCCGATACCAAGTAGTTACAGGATCATACTTTGGTCATATTCAAAGTCCTCATGTGTCTGGGAACATATTTCATCAGTTTATAAACATAATATGAATTTTAAAAAACGAAAAAAAGATTTTGTGACGATGAAAAATATCGATGTTATCATAGTAGTATCGACTAGATATGCTGTTGTACTTGGTGTCATTACAGTGGATGTCAGGTGTAGATCCACCCATGGCATTTGTTTACATTCAGGAAAGGCGTCATTAGCGGTGACGGCGGTGAGCTACGGTGTGTATTGAAGCATGTTTAGCTATTCCTCGTCCTCCAGTGATACTTGTAAAAAACGTACTTTATTTGTCACCATGGAGGCGAGGATTAGTGATTTAGTAGTAGCTAAAACACTGCCGACTGTGGATGGATGTTAGCTGCTAGCTAGGGAGCCATGTCTTAAAGCACCTCTTCCTGAAGGTGTTTCAGTGTTAGAACTTCACCTTTATCTTTAGTATTTAGGCCAAAATGCGTCCATTCTCCCTTTTCTGTGTACACACTGTGTCTGTTTGTAAGTACTCCGTGTGTGCGCGCTGCCGAACATGCTCCTCTGCTCGTAAAACCAGCAGTATCAAGACGTGAAGACGCGCCGTCATGCCCGTTAAAATAATAAGATAAAATAAATTATGGGGAGCCGGTACTTTTCAAACAGAGTGAAGTACCGTTTTTGATTCATTAGTACCATGATACTACTTTATATGAGTACTGGTATACAACCCTCGCTAGCATGTATGCTACGTTGGAGGTTCATTTTTCTATTTATTACAAAAGCTTTTTTGGACACTGAATTTATGTAACTGAACTTTTTGCATTTGAATTTTGTGAACTGATTTGTTTTACATGAACTTATGCGGGAAACTGGATTGAATAAAAATGTGTGGGCAAAATATAAGTGTTTGAAAATTCAGTTTGTTAAAATACAACATTTTTAAAAATCAAGTGTGAAAATATTGAGTACACAAATATTGTTTGTTTCAAAACTCAAGACTCACTTCCGGTGATTTAAGACTGAACCGCCTCATTGGCTGGTTCTGAGACAGAATCGATTGCTTCAGTCTTAAAATGAGAATACAATCTGTATTCTTATCTTGAGGGTAACCGAGTCCGATATCAGGACTTTACCTGGCTCAGGTAAGAACTGTCCGTCAGAACTGCTTGCTGAGACGTCAGCCTGCGAGGACTCAAAACCATCTTTAATATCTCTTCGTAACCTACCAGGACAAACGGAGGACAATAAAAGGTAAGAAGGGCTGGAATTGTTCAGAATGAACGTATTCATTCTACTGAAGTATGTTGTGATTAAAACTTCTGATGTGACGAAATAAATCTGTCTTGTTGTCTTTAGGTCCTCTCATTGTCAAGTCACACTTTCACTAGTGTGTGTATATATATATATATATATATATATATATATATATATATATATATATATATATATATATATATATATATATATATATATATATATATGTAAATTAGAGCTGGGCGATATATCGATATACTCGATATATCGCGGGTTTGTCTCTGTGCGATATAGAAAATGACCATATCGTGATATTCGAGTATACGTTCTCACGTAGTTGCTTTTAGCTGCGGGGCATTAAACTGCATGCGTTTCTCACTCTTTCCTGTCTCTCCTTCTCACAGAGACTTAAAACAAGCGCACCTTCTTACATACGTCACATACTGTCACGTGAGCAACGTCACACGCTCCCACGGAGCAGACAGGTAGCGACATGGTAACGTTAGCTGTGATGCTAACAGCTAACGGTGTGGTTTGAGTGGTAATACGAGAGAAAAAAGGTGCAAATCTGGTAACAAATGGAGGAATAATTAATTCCCAAGAAAAACAGCTCGGGATCCATCATCTGACAGTGGTTTGGCTTCAAGCGGGAATATGTCTTTACATGTCAACATCTCCGTTCGGTGTCACACCAACTAAATGTCGAAGCAACTATTTCCACATCAACACCGTAGGACATATACTATTTGATATGCAGCTCATTTTTATGTGACACTTATTGAAATATCTTGTGTGACATCATGCAAAAAAGTGCGCTTTATTTGTTTTAAACTATTGTAGTGGCGTTCTGTACAAAAAGTGCACTTTAATTTAGTGTTGTTTTGAAATGTCATCTTAGTGACATCATTCACAAAAGTGCACTTATAGCTTGTTTTAAAATGTCTCTGACAATCTTGCACTTTCTGTTTTGGAAATGACATGAATGTTTGTGCCACTGCTTAATAACTGTTTAATAAATACAGTTTTGCTAAATTGACTTAGTTGTGATTTCCCTCTCTGCATGAAAGTTTAAAATGAGCATATATTAATGCAGTAAGAACAAGAATGTTTTAATGTAGACACATAGAATCATCATACTGCTGTGATTATATGTATCAAGTGTTCATTCAAGGCTAAGGCAAAATTTCGAGATATATATGGTGTATCGCGATATGGCCTAAAAATATCGAGATATATATCGCCCAGCCCTAATATATATACACATTTTATTGTGTCACTTTTTAACATGTATTTTGTACTTTAGCTGCACTCAAAGGGTGTACTTTCTGCAGTTTGGATAACAACTCATTTTACTGAGACAAAGTTTATTCATGTTCATCCAACGATTCCAGCAAAGTTCGGTCAGTTACGAACTTACCTTTGATGGCGAACACACCACGACAAAAGTCTTTGAAATGAAGCTTCCCGTGAGTGTAAGGATTCAGGAAGCCGATGAAAGTCTTCACCTGCAAGACAAACCTCACAAATTACAAGCTTTTCTTTGGAAACGTAATTAAATGTTCTCAGTTACGAATGCAACATTTTTTATAGTACTGACTGCGTGGGTTTGGTAACTCACCCCACACAAAACTCTGTTAAAAAAGTCCTAATCGTTACATGTTTTTTATCGTTCGATTATCCATTGTACAGTTTTCTTCTTGAGTAATTCAAGATTAAAGTTATCAGGGAGAGACGTCACCAACCCCCGACAAGCTACATGTCTCAACCCTTGTTGTCGTTTTTGAAGTATGCCATGTTATTTGTATGATAAAACATGCAAGTTGTGTTAACTTTATAATAAAAGCTTGCATGTTATGGTGACTGTATAATAAAAACATGCATGAAATTATACTTACATAATACAAATGTGCATGTATGGTCATTGTCTAATAAAAATATGCATGCAATTTTAGTTGTATAACAAAACCTGCATATTATGTTAACTGTATAACAAAAACATGCATGAAATGATACTTATGTAATAAAACCCTGCATGTTATGTTAACTGTATAACAAAATAACGCATGAAATGATAATTGTATAATAAAAACATGCAAGTTATGTTAATTGAGTAAAAAAACATGCATGCTATGGTCATTGTATAATACAAATATGCATGCAATTTTATTTCTACAACAAAACATGCATGTTATGTTAATTGTATATTAAAATCATGCTTGAATTGTTCAATTAAAACATGCATGTGTGATTGTATTGAAAGCACGCATGAAATGTCCATTTAAAATATGCATGTGTGATTAATTGTGTTAAAAACATGCATGCAGAGCCGGCCCAAGGCATAAGCGTACTAAGCGCTTGCTTAGGGCCCCGCGGCCACCAGGGGGCCCCCAAAAGCAATTAACAAAAAATTCTTATTTTTTATTTTTTGCATGTACGAGTCTGACTGATCAAAGATATATTATTGTACAAAAACACAATTTTAGGTCAACAGAGTGCTGCTGCTGATCTAGGCCTAGTGATTCTTCCTGCCTCTCTTTAAATGTAAAGCTGCCTCTGCTGCACCTGTGACGTTTGCCGCCTGCCGTGCAATGCCAGTGCGCACTGGGCATCAAAAGCGCAGATAGAGGCAAAACAATGTCACAAAAAAGGACATATCCTTCAGGTGCAGAAAAAAGGAAGAAGAAGAAAGTTGAAGAGGAGAAAAAATGCCATGATAAAGGTATGTTTGCATGACTTGGTAATAAAAAGTTTATCAAAGAGATTTGTAGCTGTAATTAGCTTTAGCTAGGTGACGTTAGCTAGCTAGCGCGGTGCTAGCAATATGTTTTTAGCATCAGGTTACTAGTGAGATATGTTGTTTGCACAAATTGTTTGCAGCAGAGCACGGTAATTTATGTAAGTAAAATAAACATTATTTTTTACATCAACTCATAAGTTATGTGAAACTTCCCCAGGAGCATTGTTAAAATACTTTGGAGGCACAGAATCAGCCCAGAGCCAGTCCACATCCTCAGGCTCAACTGTGAGTGATGAATCAGGTGAGGAAAAGACTGTCACCCTACAGTATACATTTAATTTCTTAGTATAAACATTACACCTGAAGGGAAATTAATATAGTCAAAGTATCTCATTAATATGTGTATGTATGTATGTATGTATTTCATCTTAGGTCCATCTCCATCCTCTACAGTGCTCTCTCACACACCTCCATCCTCTGTGCCCACTGTCCCCTCCATGTCTGAAACCACAGCTGATTTATCTAGTAAGTTAACTGCAAAACACCCTTTATAATTGCTCATTGTACTGCAGAACATTCTGAGATTAATAATTATGTCCAACATTGCAATTTAATGACCTTATAGGTCCTTCTTTTTTAGTCATTGTCTTTCTTTGGTCACTTCCTCAGCAACTTCCACCACGTCACCTTCACACCATGGACCACCATCAGCTCCGCCAGTTGACCCAGCTGAGTGGCCTTCTTTCCTCTCAGATTCAGACAGGACTGAGCAGGTGATCAGAGGACCACTGTCTATTAAGGAGAACTTTTCATTCCCCAAACGGCATGATGGCCGAAGTTTTCATTATCATTATACCTACAGACAAGCTAGTCAATGGGGAAAAAGTCAAGCGTAGCTGGCTGACTTATTCAAGAAGTAAAGATGCAGTCTATTGCTTTTGCTGCAAATTATTTTCCAAAAAGTCCTTAAAACTGGCAGCCGAGGGACAGCGGGATTGGGTCAACATAGGTGCACTGCTGAAACAGCATGAAAACAGTGAAGATCATTGTAGCAACATGGTGAAATGGAAGGAATTTGCCTTGCGTCTTTCAAAGGGGAAAACTATTGATGAATTTAACTTCAGTAGACTGCGCTCTCTTTGTACAAAGTAAACATTAAATATGAACAATTAACTAAAAATATAAACTAGTAATTAAAAACTAATATGTACAAGACAGATGAGACAAGATGACACTTTTACTGTAAATACAAAGCTTTATCACTTGGACTGTTCAACCCCAGGCCACTCTTGTAGCTGAATGTTTTCTACATTTTAAGATTAGGAACCATATGTGGCACTCTGGACATCATTCGTTCATTCATTGGTATTATTTATGTTCTTAACTGGGCCACCCCCATATCTTTATAAATGACATGTCATTTGTAAAGACATGCCAGGCTGACAATAGGATAATGTAAACAACACTGCCAGAGCCGCAATGAGTTTATAGAAGGTGTGTGAATGATCAACAATCAATATTATTGGCAGAAATAGATGGCCCCAAAATCAAATTTTGCTTAGGGCCCCATGGAGGCTTGGGCCGGCACTGCATGCATAAAATGTCATTTTAAAACATGCATGTGTGATTGTGTTAAAAGCACGCATGTAATGTCCATTTAAAACATGCATGTGTGATTGTGTTAAAATCATGCATGAAATGTCCATTTAAAACATGCATGTGTGATTAATTGTGTTAAAAACATGCTTGAAATGTCCATTTAAAACATGCATGTGTGATTAATTGTGTTAAAAACATGCTTGAAAAGTCCATTTAAAACATGCATGTGTGATTGTGTGAAAAACATGCATGAAATGTCCATTTAAAACATGTATGTGTGATTGTGTTAAAATCATGCATGAAATGTCCATTTAAAACATGCATGTGTGATTAATTGTGTTAAAATCATGCTTGAAATGTCCATTTAAAACATGCATGGGTGGTTAATTGTGGTAAAAACACGCATGAAATTGTTATCATACATGCATTTTATGTTAATTGAGTAATAAAACATGCATGAAATGTCAATTATACAATGCATGTTAGGTTAATTGTATATTTAAAACATGTATAAAATGTCAATTAAACAATAAAAATATGCATTTGTGGTTAATTGTATAACAAAAGCATGCATTAAATGTCGGCTATACAATAAAAGCATGCATGTTATGTTAATATTATATTAAAATTGTAAATAGGCTATACTTGTATAGCGCTTTTCTACCTTCAAGGTACTCAAAGCGCTTTGACACTATTTCCACATTCACACACAGATGCCGGAGCTGCCATGCAAGACCCTAACCACGACCCATATAAATATATTAATGAAATGTCAATTACACAATAAAAACATCCATCCATTTTAATTTCAATTATACAATAAAAACATGCATGTATGGTTAATTGTATATTAAAAACATGCACATTATGTTAATTGTATATCAAACATGCGTAAAATGTCAATTATACATAAAACATGGATAAAATGTCAATTATACAATAAAGACATGCCTGTTATGTTAATTGTAGAGCTGAAACGATTCCTCAAGTAGCTCAAGTAATTCGATCACAAAATATTATTCGAGGAATTTTTGCTGCCTCGAGGCGTCAAGTTTTTTTTACGGCATTTTGCGTCATAGATCATACCCCTGCACTGCACAACACCGCTCTTTTAAAACGCTTGAGTTTAGAAAACTTTTTCGCCGACATAACTTGCAATGGCAGACGCCACAGAAAGCAGTGGACAAGAGTAGATATGTCCGATAATGGCTTTTTGCCGATATCCGATATTCCGATATTGTCCAACTCTTTAATTACCGATACCGATATCAACCGATATATACAGTCGTGGAATTAACACATTACTATGCCTGATTTGGACAACCAGGTATGGTGAAGATAAAGGTACTTTTAAAAAAATTTATAAAATAAAATAAGATAAATAAATTAAAAACATTTTCTTGAATAAAAAAGAAAGTAAAACAATATAAAAACAGTTACATTGAAACTGGTAATTAATGAAAATTAGTCAAATTAACTGTTAAAGGTTAGTACTATTAGTGGACCAGCAGCACACACAATCATGTGTGCTTACGGATTGTATCCCTTGCAGACTGTATTGATATATATTGATATATAATGTAGGAACCAGAATATTAATAACAGAAAGAAACAACCCTTTTGTGTGAATGAGTGTGGTTGGTGCACTAATTGTAAGTGTATCTTGTGTTTTTTATGTTGATTTAATTAAAAAAAAAAATTTTTTTTTTTAAACCCGATACCGATAATAAAAAAACTGATACCGATAATTTCCGATATTACATTTTAACGCACTGCTGATAATATCGGACAACTCTAGACAAGAGCCATAGCAAAACGAGGGAATGAAGAAGGTGTGGGAACACTTCACACTAAAATGGAAGGAAAACGCAGTAGTATGAAAACATTGCAAAGTGGAGCTCGCATACCACAGTAGCACAAGTTTGATGCTGTAGCACCTGTCGAGAAACCATTCGATTTGAGGGCAGTCCGAAGGCGAGGTAAGTCATCTATTTTCAAATGTAAACGCAAAAGTTGTTAGTAAAATAAATGTTATCCATTATGATAACCAGGATGTGTTCTCTCACTCCCGCATTTTCTCTGTCGAATGTAAGAGTGTCAAGTCCTTGTTCACAGTGGTAGGACTTGTGTGCCAAGTTCCTGTCAGCCATATTGGTTCTGAATATGAAGTTGCACATTTCAAATGCAGTATTAAATGCACTACTTAATCCACTTTTTATGTTTAATATAATGAAAACTGTTCTTGTTTTATTTTTGATACTAAGAATATATTTTTATTTTAACTTTCTCAGGGAATATTCATTTTGAACTAATTTTATATATATGTGTTTTCATCTCAAATATGTTATGACGGCAAAATGAACATGGATTACTATTTTGCATGCAATGAATGCAATGAACTGTATTACATTCTTAACATTTTAAACTTTTGTTATCATTATTAAGTGGTTTGTCTTTTTATATTGTTTATGTATTTGCGTGGAGAAACCAACGTTTAAAGGCACCATATAATAATCAAAAACGCACGAGAGACAAGAACTTTGTTTATGCGGTCACACCACACAGCACATAGGGCTGTGAGAGCATCTGTGAGAGCATCTGTTTTTATTAGCACAATCAACCACAGACGCATTTCAGCTGTGCATGTCAGCCTTCAATAGTGTGTGTGTGACAATCATTGGTACTTAAACTTTTTAATGAAAACAAGCGTTTAGGAAATAAAAGACATTTAGGCCAAACGCAATAATTGAGGGAACATGTTAACATGTATAATTGAACCTTAATTAAGCAAAAATATGATTTATTCGATTACTCGATTAATCGATCGGGATATTCGATAGAATACTCGATTACTAAAATATTCGATAGTTGCAGCTCTAGTTAATTGTATATTAAAAATATGCATATCAATCAATCAATGTTTATTTATATAGCCCTAAATCACAAGTGTCTCAAAGGGCTGCACAAGCCACAACAACATCCTCGGTACAGAGCCCACATAAGGGCAAGGAAAAACTCACCCCAGTGGGACGTCGATGTGAATGACTATGAGAAACCTTGGAGAGGACCGCATATGTGGGTAAGCCCCCCCAGGGGAAATTGCATACTAAAAACATGCGTACAATGTCAGTTATACAATAAAACATGCACATTATGTTAATTGTATAATAAAACATGCGGACAATTTCAATTATACAATAAAAACATGCACATTGTGTTAATTGTATAATAAAAACATGCCTACAATGTCAATCATACAATAAAAACATGCACATTATGTTAATTGTATAATAAAAATGTGCGTACAATGTAAATTATACAATAAAACATCCACATTATGTAATTTGTATAAAAAACATGCACACAATGTCAATTATACAATAAAACATGCACATTATGTTAATTATATATTAAAAACATGCATACAATGTCAATTATACAATAAAACATGCACATTATGTTAACTGTATAATAAAAAAACATGCGGACAATGTCAATTATACAATAAAACATGCACATTATGTTAATTGTATAATAAAACAGGTGTACAATGTAAATTATACAATAAAACATGCACATTATGTTAATTGTACAATAAAACATGTGGACAATGTCAATTATACAATAAAACATGCACATTATGTAAATTGTATATTAAAAACATGCGTACAATGTCAATTATACAATAAAACATGCACATTATGTTAATTGTATAATTAAAAAAACATGCGTACAATGTCAATTATACAATAAAACATGCACATTATGTTAATTGTATAATAAAAAACATGCGTACAATGTCAATTATACAAAAAAAAAAACATGCATATTGTTAATTGTATTATAAAAACATGCGTACAATGTCTATTATACAATGAAAACATGCATGTGTGGTTAATAGAGGACTCTAACTTGTCAATATGTGTGATGTTTGAAAATATATCCCAGCTTGACGTCAGCTGGGATAGGCTCCAGCTCATATGTGACCATAATGAGGGGTATAGAAAATGATGGAAAATATCGATCTCATAACACCAACACTAACTCGATATATCTTCCTGGTATCATTATTTGGAGGGCGTGGCGCCCACCTCTAACTAGGGCTGGGCGATATATCGAATATACTCGATATATTGCGGTTTTGTCTCTGTGCGATGTAGAAAATGACTATTTCGTGAGTATTCGAGTATACGTTCTCACGCAGTTGCTTTTAGCTGCGGGCATTACACTACAGGCGTTTCTCACTCTTTCTTGTCTCTCCTTCTCATAGAGAGATAAAACAAGCGCACCTAGACACATACGTCACATACTGTCGCGCGTGCAACGTCATACGAGAGAAGGTGCGAATCTGGTAACAAATGGAGGAAGAAGAATTAATTCCCAAGAAAAACAGCACGGGGTCCATCGTCTGGCTTTGGTTTGGCTTCAAGCAGGAAGATGTTGAACAGACAACTAAGGCTGAAACGACGCGTCGACGTAGTCAACGTCATCGAATGCGTAAATACGTCGACGCCGTTTTTGTGCGTCGACGCGTCGCATACCGTATTTCCTTGAATAGCCGCCGGGGCGCTAATTAATTTAAAGCCTCTTCTCACTCCTGCGCTTACCAAAAGGATTGGGGTAAATTTAGGCCTGCCCTTATAAATTTGAGTGATGTAAGGATACCATCATGAAAAGCACATTTAATAAAAAAAACTTTGTTATGGTCTTACCTTTACTTATGAGTCCATGGGCAGCTGCTTCTGATCAAAAGCATCGATAACTTGTTTATAGAAGTCTTCCTTATCTTTCTTCAGTTTTAAAAGTCTCTCTGTCTCGATGGAGATATTCCTTTAAGTATTACCTCCTGCTTCGATTGAAAGTCCAGTTTAGAAAACTGTTTTATTTTATATATGTAATCCTCCATGTTAAAAGTGCAAGCAAACAATCACTGCTCACTCTTGTGGCTTGTTGTCTTCTTCTGCAGCACCGGTCTTCTGCAGTACCGGTAGTCGCAAGAAAGATCACTAGCGCCCTCTACCACCAGGAGGCGGGAGTCATTTAATGACTCATATTTGACACACGCAGCTACGGTATATTAATAAAACATAGCTGCTTACTGTTCTTTTTAGCCTATTCAATAGCTTAAATCCTACTGAATAGCTCTTAATCTTCTTCCCTTTATGCGATTTCAAATTTTTGAAATCAGCCTCCTCCATTTTGAAAATGATGACAGGTGAAGTGTCACTCATGACGTGACGAGTTTGACCCGGCGGAAGTTCTAGACATATGCTCATTATTTTGCGAAACGAGTTTGACCCGGCGAAAATTCCAGACATGCGCTAATAAAATTAATATTTTGCAAAACGAGTTTGATCCGGCGTTAATCCTGAGCCGGCGGTAAGGCCAAGCATGCACTAATTATTTTGCGAAACAAGTTTGACCCGGCAGTAATTCGAGGCATGTGAATACTATATACCCGGCGCCAATTCATGGAAATACGCACTTTTTTGTATTGGATGTTTATCTTTATTTTTGCACATTTTAAAGCAAAATAAGCAATACTTTTACTTTTGAAATGCTTATACTATTGCAGAATATTAAGATTTGCACTGTATTTTTATTTTATATTTGCACATTAAAAAGCAAATAAGCTACTTTTAATTTTGTTAAATGTTATAAATGTTTACATTGTTACAGAATATTTTGTCATGTTGTTGTCAATGTTGACTGAGTGGCCATACTTTTTTTTTTGTAAATAAAAGCCATGCCTTTTGAAAAAACTGGCCTATATTTATTTTTTCATCTTCATTTTAAATAAATAAAATAAATCGGTAAAAGGAAAAATAATCTATTGATTAATCGAAAAAATAATCTGTAGATTAACCGGTTAATCGAAAAAATAATCTATAGATTAATCGATAGAAAAATAATCGTTAGCTGCAGCCTTACAGACAACCGTAACATGTCAAGTATGCGGAAAAAGCGTTGCTACAAAAAGTAGCAGCACTACTAATTTGTAGCATCATTTGAAAAGTCACCTGCTAGAGCAGTGGTTCTTAACCTTGTTGGAGGTACCGAACCCCACCAGTTTCATATGCGCATTCACGGAACCCTTTTTTAATGATAAATAAAATGTTGGGTTTTTTTCAAATTCACGACAAAGTTATATGTTTTTTTTTACTGGTGCACAAAATGAACTGTGCATGAACATCACCTTGGTCAAAGAACAAAACCAACACAGTGCATGAACTCACAACAAATTACACACCTGCAGATCAGATGGAACATTATTTGGGGGTATCCATAGTACGCCGAAAGGGAGAAGTTTTTATTTACAAGATGAGTCAGATGTGTCTTGACCTCCGCGGCGGAGGCTCCACCGAACCCCTGAGGCCGACTCACCGAACCCCTAGGGTTCGATCGAACCCAGGTTAAGAACCACTGCGCTAGAGAATAAGGAAATGCCGAAGCAACCAGCACTGACCCAATTGAGCCTGGCGTCTTCCAATTCCAGATCAACAAAAAATAGTCAAAACCAGAAGGAGATAACGTCCGCAGCAACCTACCACATAGCGAAGGACGTACACAATTGGATTTCCTATTATGCAGCCAATTTTTATTTTACAGTTTTTGAAATATCTTGTGTGACATCATGCACAAAAGTGCACTTTATTAGTTTTAAAATATTGTAGTGGCGTTCTGTACAAAAAGTGCACTTTAATTTAGTGTTGTTTTGATATGTCATCTTAGTGACATCATGCACAAAAGTGCACTCATAGCTTGTTTTAAAATGTCTCTGACAATCTTGCACTTTCTGTTTTTCAAATGACATGAATGTTTGTGCCACTGCTTAATAACTGTTTAATAAATACAGTTTTGCTAAATTGACTTAGTTGTGATTTCCCTCTCTGCATGAAAGTTGAAAATGAGCATACAAACCCCGTTTCCATATGAGTTGGGAAATTGTGCTAGATGTAAATATAAACAGAATACAATGATTTGCAAATCATTTTCAACCCATATTCAGTTGAATATGCTACAAAGACAACATATTTGATGTTCAAACTGATAAACATTTTTTTTTTTGCAAATAATCATTAACTTTAGAATTTGATGCCAGCAACACGTGACAAAGAAGTTGGGAAAGGTGGCAATAAATACTGATAAAGTTGAGGAATGCTCATCAAACACTTATTTGGAACATCCCACAGGTGAACAGGCAAATTGGGAACAGGTGGGTGCCATGATTGGGTATAAAGGTAGATTCCATTAAATGCTCAGTCATTCACAAACAAGGATGGTGCGAGGGTCACCACTTTGTCAACAAATGCGTGAGCAAATTGTTGAACCGTTTAAGAAAAACCTTTCTCAACCAGCTATTGCAAGGAATTTAGGGATTTCACCATCTACGGTCCGTAATATCATCAAAGGGTTCAGAGAATCTGGAGAAATCACTGCACGTAAGCAGCTAAGCCCGTGACCTTCGATCCCTCAGGCTGTACTGCATCAACAAGCGACATCAGTGGGTAAAGGATATATCCACATGGGCTCAGGAACACTTCAGAAACCCACTGTCAGTAACTACAGTTGGTCGCTACATCTGTAAGTGCAAGTTAAAACTTTCCTATGCAAGGTGAAAACCGTTTATCAACAACACCCAGAAACGCCGTCGGCTTCGCTGGGCCTGAGCTCATCTAAGATGGACTGATACAAAGTGGAAAAGTGTTCTGTGGTCTGACGAGTTCACATTTCAAATTGTTTTTGGGAACTGTGGACGTCGTGTCCTCCGGACCAAAGAGGAAAAGAACCATCCGGATTGTTATAGGTGCAAAGTTGAAAAGCCAGCATCTGTGATGGTATGGGGGTGTATTAGTGCCCAAGACATGGGTAACTTACACATCTGTGAAGGCACCATAAATGCTGAAAGGTACATACAGGTTTTGGAGCAATATATGTTGCCATCCAAGCAACGTTACCATGGACGCCCCTGCTTATTTCAAAAAGACAATGCCAAGCCATGTGTTACATCAACGTGGCTTCATAGTAAAAGAGTGCGGGTACTAGACTGGCCTGCCTGTAGTCCAGACCTGTCTCCCATTGAAAATGTGTGGCGCATTATGAAGCCTGAAATACCACAACGGAGACCCCCGGACTGTTGAACAACTTAAGCTGTACATCAAGCAAGAATGGGAAAGAATTCCACCTGAGAATCTTAAAAAAATGTGTCTCCTCAGTTCCCAAACGTTTACTGAGTGTTGTTAAAAGGAAAGGCCATGTAACACAGTGGTGAACATGCCCTTTCCCAACTACTTTGGCACGTGTTGCAGCCATGATATTCTAAGTTAACGTCATACGCCCTCGCGGAGCAGAGAGGTAGCGGCATGGGTAACGTTAGCTGTGGCAGGTGGTGCAAGCGGAGCGGTGCGAGTGGTAATACGAGAGAAGGTGCGAATCTGGTAACAAATGGAGGAAGAAGAATTAATTCCCAAGAAAAACAGCACGGGGTCCATCGTCTGGCTTTGGTTTGGCTTCAAGCAGGAAGATGTTGAACAGACAACTAAGGCTGAAACGACGCGTCGACGTAGTCAACGTCATCGAATGCGTAAATACGTCGACGCCGTTTTTGTGCGTCGACGCGTCGCATACCGTATTTCCTTGAATAGCCGCCGGGGCGCTAATTAATTTAAAGCCTCTTCTCACTCCTGCGCTGATATTCTAAGTTAATTATTATTTGCAAAAAAAAAATAAAGTTTATGAGTTTGAACATCAAATATCTTGTCTTTGTAGTGCATTCAATTGAATATGGGTTGAAAAGGATTTGCAAATCATTGTATTCCGTTTATATTTACATCTAACACAATTTCCCAACTCATATGGAAACGGGGTTTGTACATTAATGCAGTATGAAGAAGAATGTTTTAATGTAGACACATAGAATCATCATACTGCTGTGATTATATGCATCAAGTGTTCATTCAAGCTAAGGCAAAATATCGAGTTGCATATTGATTTTTATCTGTTTATATATATATTTATTGTGAGAAATCATTAAGATGATCAGTGTTTCCACAAAGATAAATATCATTAATTAATAATAATATAGAGTTAAAGGTAAATTGAGCAAATTGGCTATTTCTGGCAATTTATTTAAGCGTGTATTAAACTGGTAGCCCCTTCGATGAGATGGCGACTTGTCCAGGGTGTACCCCGCCTTCTGCCCGATTGTAGCCGAGATAGGCTTCAGCGCCCCCCGCGACCCCAAAGGGAATAAGCGGTAGAAAAATGGATGGATGGAAACTGGTAGCCCTTCGCATTAATCAGTACCCAAGAAGTAGCTCTTGGTTTAAAAAATGTTGGTGACCCCTGTCTAACAATAACCTGTTTTAGATACCAACATGACCGTACGAAGAGAAATAAAATATATTTCTATATACAGCGACACCAAAAGGGGAAAAGCGGTAGAAATGGAAGGATATATTTCTACACCCAATCAATAGATGTACGTATTGTAATATTCCAGGAATGTAGGATCATTGGCTAACTTCCCGTAGCCAGCCACCACAGTATAGACATGTTTTTTTTTTTCCATTTCATACTTCATATCCCACGCTTCACCATTTTTGCGCTTTTTAATTTTACATGCAGTACGCTATTGTGCTGCTGTCGTAATGACGTCATTTCACATGAATACACTTAAGGTTCATCACAAAATAACATGCATATCAAACACACAATATATGATGTGTAAAAACTATAAGAGGTAGAAAATGGATTGATTTATTAATCCCCCCAGGATGAAGACAAATATAAAGCATATCTCCCCAGGATGAAGACAAATATAAAGCATATATCTCCCCACGACGAAGACGATTATAAAGCATATTTCCCCACGATGAAAATGATTATAAAGCATACCTCCCCACGATAAAGATGATTATAAAGTATATATCTCCCCACGATGAAGACGATTATAAATCTTATTTCCCCGCGATGAAAATGATTATAAAGCATACCTCCCCACGATAAAGATGATTATAAAGTATATATCTCCCCACGATGAAGACGATTATAAATCTTATTTCCCCGCGATGAAAATGATTATAAAGCATATCTCACTACGATAAAGATGATTATAAAGCTTATTTCCAACGATGAAAATGATTATAAAGCATACCTCCCCACGATAAAGATGATTATAAAGCTTATTTCCCCGCGATGAAGACGATTATAAAGCATATATTTCCCCGCAATGAGAACGATTATAAAGCTTATTTCCCCACGATGAAAATTATTATAAAGCATATCTCATCACGATAAAGATGATTATAAAGCTTATTTCCCCACGATGAAAATTATTATAAAACATATTTCCCCACGATAAAGATGATTATAAAGCTTATTTCCCCGCGATGAAGACGAATATAAAGCATATTTCCCCGCGATGAGGACGATTATAAAGCTTATTTCCCCGCGATGAGGACGATTATAAAGCATATTTCCCCGCGATGAAGACGATTATAAAGCTTATTTCCCCGCGATGAGGACGATTATAAAGCATATCTCACCTCCTCTTCTTGTCCAAACTGATGAGCAAAATGCAGCAAATGAGTGACTTGAATAAATCCGTCGTCATCGTCGTCACAGACATCAAAAACCTCCTTCATGCTTCCTCTGGAGAATAAGCATGACTTCCTGGTCGCGGACAAGATGATCCTCCATAGTTTGATTTGGGGTGTTTATTCATTTTTAAAGAAGAGCAGCAGCAGGAAGTTCATCTTGTTTGGGCGCTAAATGTTGCAAAATGGCGACAATTTATGATTATTAATGATGTTGCGTCATCAGCCCATATTAAATAACATTAGGGTCGTTTGCCACTTGCAACGTTTTGTGGAAACAAGGCTCTTAAACGTTAAAAATGCCGTTATATTATTAAAAAAATTAAATTCAAAAATAAAAAATAATCTACTTTCAGTGAAGAGCAACATTTACAGCTTGAAATGTGTGAAATATTGCGTTAGTTCTGCTTTTACATAATGTCCTTGTGTTATATTTGTGTCCACTGAGTTTTTGATGATGTCATATGTCTGTGATCATGTCTTGTTTAGTTATGTTTTGCTTGGTTTTTGGACACTTTTTCGTTCTTGTCTTCACTCCCTTTGTCACCATAGTAACCATTAGTTTCACCTGGTTCACATCGTCATGTCACGCACCTGTGTCACGTTTTCACATTTTGAGTCACGCACCTGTTTTCACTAATCATGTCATCACTATTTAAGCCTGTAGTTGCAAGGCAGTCAGCCTGGCGACATCTGTCAAGACTTGGACTTTGGCGTGGCTTGTTTTCAATGATTTGGACCGGACATGGCGTGAACTTCGTGAAGGTAGTGACATCTTTTAATTTTAACACTCAAAAGGAACAAACAAAAGGCGCTCACAGCGGAGGTACAAAATGCGGCTATGAAAATAAAACACTAGCACGAAGGCAGAACTATGAACATAAAACAAAACTTGCAAACTATGGCCTGAATAAAGAAAACTTACTTGGAACAAGAAAAGAGCATGAAAAAGAGCAGCATGGATGATCAACAAGGGTGTGTAGAGGGTGATGTCGCCAGGCTGACTGCCTGGCAACTACAGGCTTAAATAGTGATGACATGATTAGTGAAAACAGGTGCGTGACTCAAAATGTGAAAACGTGAGACAGGTGCGTGACATGACGATGTGAACCAGGTGAAACTAATGGTTTGGTGACAAAGGGAGTGAAGACAAGAACTAAAAAGTGTCCAAAAACCAAGCAAAACATAACTAAACAAAACATGATCACAGACATGACCGATGATTTTATGTTTTTAATTTGAATTATGATTACTTTCAGGATTATTTCTTTTTTGGTTCTGCCTACGAAATGTGCTCAATAAATAAACGTGTCTTGCCACGATGTTTCTAAGTAATAAGTTATGTACAATCATTTTGATTGTTTTTACAAAATGTTCTCTTGAAACAATTGAAAAGCCAGGTCTTATATCATTAATTACTAATGTCTGAAATCATTCATTTACAATATTTTTTTTTTTACTATATTATCCTTTTTAACTGCTTTCAAATAATCCTTTGATTTTTCCTTCTTCGGCATGAATATATAATGATGCATTTGTTATATACAGTAATTTATTGATAATGAATATATATATATATATATATATATATATATATATACACGTGTGTCTATCTGTGTTGGCCCTGCGATGAGGTGGCAACTTGTCCAGGGTGTACCCCGCCTTCTGCCCGGCCCGAATTCAGCTGAGATAGGCTCCAGCACCCCCCTCGACCCCAAAAGGGACAAGCGGTAGAAAATGGATGGATGGATATATATACGCACATACATATACACACACACACATATATATATATATATAAATATATGTGTGTGTGTGTGTGTGTGTGTGCGTATATATATCCATCCATCCATTTTCTACCGCTTGTCCCTTTTGGGGTCGAGGGGGGTGCTGGAGCCTATCTCAGCTGAATTCGGGCCGGGCAGAAGGCGGGGTACACTCTGGACAAGTCGCCACCTCATCGCAGGGCCAACACAGATAGACACACGTGTATATATATATAAGTTTGGTTCTTTTATTAATTTATTATGAGTCTACTGAAGGCAGCACGGTGGCACAGGGGTAAGTGCATGTGCCTCACAATAAGAAGGTCCTGAGCAGTCCTGGGCTCAGGATCTTTCTGTGTGGAGTTTGCATGTTCTCCCCGTGACTGCGTGGCTTCCCTCCAGGTACTCCGGCTTCCTCCCACCTCCAAAGACATGCACCTGGGGATAGGTTGATTGGCAACACTAAAATGGCCCTATTGTGTGAATGTTGTCTATCTGTATTGGCCCTGCGATGAGGTGGCGACTTGTCCAGGGTGTACCCCGCCTTCTGCCCGAATGCAGCTGAGATAGGCTCCAGCACCCCCCGCGACCCCAAAAGGGACAAGCGGTAGAAAATGGATGGATGGATGGGTCTACTGAAAATGTGATCAAATCTGCTGGGTCAAAAGTATACATACAGCAATGTTAATATTTGCTTACATGTCCCTTGGCAAGTTTCACTGCAAAAAGACGCTTTTGGTAGCCATCCACAAGCTTCTGCTTGAATTTTTGACCACTCCTCTTGACAAAATTGGTGCAGTTCAGCTAAATTTGTTGGTTTTCTGACATGGACTTGTTTCTTCAGCAGTGTCCACATATTCTCAATGGGGTTTAAGTCAGGACTTTGGGAAGGCCATTCTAAAACCTTAATTCTAGCCTGATTTAGCCATTCCTTTACCACTTGTGACGTGTGGTCATTGTCCTGTTGGAACACTCAACTGCGCCCAAGACCCAACTGATGATTTTAGCTTGTCCTGAAGAATTTGGAGGTAATCCTCCTTTTTCTTTGTCCCATTTACTCTCTGTAAAGCACCAGTTCCATTGGCAGCAAAACAGGCCCAGAGCATAATACTACCACCACCATGCTTAACGGTAGGAATTGTGTTCCTGGGATTAAAGGCCTCACTTTTTCTCCTCCAAACATATTGCTGGGTATTATGACCAAACAGCTCAATTTTTGTTTCAACTGACCACAGAACTTTCCTCCAGAAAGTTTTATCTTTGTCCACGTGATGTCAGATTAAACAAAAATTGAGCTGTTTGGCCACAATACAATTATACACTAACAAAGGGTGATTATTGTCCCGGAGTTCTTCCATCCTGGTTGTTCACTACTTAACTCAACTATAATCTTGATGTGTTGCTTTTTTTATGGATTTGTTATTTTGTCCCTCTTTATTAAAATAAAAACTATTAACTATTCATGTATTTACTGTATACAATTACAATATTAACATTGGATCAAGTTTAAGCTCTTATGTATTATATTTAACCTGTGTATAGTGGAAAAAAATCATAAAAGTAAAAAATATGCACCCAATTGTTCCTAAATTGAGATTGTATACTCATTATCATAATTCATTCAAAACCATGAAGAGTCAAGAATTATCTTGACATTCATGCCAATAATGATTATATAAACCTCAAATAAACATAATTGACTCAAAGAGTAAGCACTTCTCTTAAAAAAGACTTCCGGGTTTTATTACAAAAATAAACCATGATAGAACACCTAGGAGTAAAAACAATATCTGTAAAACACAGAAGTACAGTAAAATGTCATCTCAAACAAAGTACATTTCCAAGAACATTTAATTTGAAATAAAACAATGATCATGCACAATCAAGTAGTAAAAATGGTTCACTTTGAATTGACATTTCTCTACTAGATTTAGACTATTTAAATATGAAAGTGATTTCAGTAAAACCTGCTGAAAATGGTCAAAGATGGAACAGAAAAGTGTACACACTTAAATAATAAGCCTTGGTTCCAGCAGGGATTCCCATCGCTCTTTTACCTGTGAACATAAAGTACAAGCATGTTTTTATGACAGTACACTTTTATTTATATATATATATATATATATATATATATATATATATATACATACATACACACACACACACACACACACACACAGGTAAAAGCCAGTAAATTAGAATATTTTGAAAAACTTGATTTATTTCAGTAATTGCATTCAAAAGGTGTAACTTGTACATTATATTTATTCATTGCACACAGACTGATGCATTCAAATGTTTATTTCATTTCATTTTGATGATTTGAAGTGGCAACAAATGAAAATCCAAAATTCCGTGTGTCACAAAATTAGAATATTACTTAAGGCTAATACAAAAAAGGGATTTTTAGAAATGTTGGCCAACTGAAAAGTATGAAAATGAAAAATATGAGCATGTACAATACTCAATACTTGGTTGGAGCTCCTTTTGCCTCAATTACTGCGTTAATGCGGCGTGGCATGGAGTCGATGAGTTTCTGGCACTGCTCAGGTGTTATGAGAGCCCAGGTTGCTCTGATAGTGGCCTTCAACTCTTCTGCGTTTTTGGGTCTGGCATTCTGCATCTTCCTTTTCACAATACCCCACAGATTTTCTATGGGGCTAAGGTCAGGGGAGTTGGCGGGCCAATTTAGAACAGAAATACCATGGTCCGTAAACCAGGCACGGGTAGATTTTGCGCTGTGTGCAGGCGCCAAGTCTGGAGGAAGACAGGAGAGGCACAGGATCCACGTTGCCTGAAGTCTAGTGTAAAGTTTCCACCATCAGTGATGGTTTGGGGTGCCATGTCATCTGCTGGTGTCGGTCCACTCTGTTTCCTGAGATCCAGGGTCAACGCAGCCGTCTACCAGCAAGTTTTAGAGCACTTCATGCTTCCTGCTGCTGACCTGCTCTATGGAGATGGAGATTTCAAGTTCCAACAGGACTTGGCGCCTGCACACAGCGCAAAATCTACCCGTGCCTGGTTTACGGACTATGGTATTTCTGTTCTAAATTGGCCCGCCAACTCCCCGACCTTAGCCCCATAGAAAATCTGTGGGGTATTGTGAAAAGGAAGATGCAGAATGCCAGACCCAAAAACGCAGAAGAGTTGAAGGCCACTATCAGAGCAACCTGGGCTCTCATAACACCTGAGCAGTGCCAGAAACTCATCGACTCCATGCCACGCCGCATTAACGCAGTAATTGAGGCAAAAGGAGCTCCAACCAAGTATTGAGTATTGTACATGCTCATATTTTTCATTTTCATACTTTTCAGTTGGCCAACATTTCTAAAAATCCCTTTTTTGTATTAGCCTTAAGTAATATTCTAATTTTGTGACACACGGAATTTTGGATTTTCATTTGTTGCCACTTCAAATCATCAAAATGAAATGAAATAAACATTTGAATGCATCAGTCTGTGTGCAATGAATAAATATAATGTACAAGTTACACCTTTTGAATGCAATTACTGAAATAAATCAAGTTTTTCAAAATATTCTAATTTACTGGCTTTTACCTGTATATGTGTGTGTGTATATATATATTTCCCATGCATGTCAGTGACACTTCCACTTAAACTTTTACAGCAAGTCAAGCATTACCCATGATTCTCTGCGCACGGCATACTCCACAAGTTCCGACCCATCTGGGTTCTGATACACCAAGTCAAATTTACCGGGCTCTGAAGGTTCTGTGGAAAAAACGTAGTCGACGTGAAATCAAAGCCACCATAAAATACGATCCAGAAAAATCACTGATTCATTTTTATCTGATTGTATTTTGGGTGGAAGATGACTTCATACTTGGAGAGACCTTTCTTAAATCAATCAATCAATCGTTTATTTATATAGCCCTAAATCACAAGTGTCTCAAAGGGCTGCACAAGCCACAACGACATCCTCGGTACAAAGCCCACATAAGGGCAAGGAAAAACTCACCCCAGTGGGACGTCGATGTGAATGACTATGAGAAACCTTGGAGAGGACCGCATATGTGGGTAACCCCCCCCCCCTCTAGGGGAGACCGAATGCAATGGATGTCGAGTGGGTCTGACATAATATTGTGAGAGTCCAGTCCATAGTGGATCCAACATAATAGTTAATAATTGCACATTGATATCACAGCAAACATGTAAACATTGCACATTGATACTACAGCAAACATGCAAACATTGATACCACAGCAAACATGCAAACATTGCACATTGATACCACAGTAAACATTGCATTTTGATACCACAGCAAACATGTAAACATTACTCATTGATACAACTGCAAACATTGGACATTGATACCACAGCAAACAGGCAAACTTTGCACATTGATACCACAATAAACATTGCAAATTGATACCACAGCAAACATTGCACATTGATACCACAGCAAACATGTAAACATTACTCATTGATACCACAGCAAACATGCAAACATTGCACATTGATACCACAGCAAACATGCAAACATTGCACATTGATACCACAGCAAGCATGCAAACACTGCACATTGATACCACAGAAAACATGCTAACATTGTACATTGATACCACAGCAAACATGTAAACATTGCACATTAATACCACAGCAAACATGCAAACATTGCACATTGATACCACAGCAAACATGGAAACATTGCACATTGATACCACAGCTAACATGCAAACATTGTGCATTGATACCACAGTAAACATTGCATTTTTATACCACAGCAAACGTGTAAACATTGCACATTGATACAACAGTAAACATTGCACATTGATACCACAGCTAACATGTAAACATTGTACATTGATACCACAATACATTGCATATTGGGTTTCACTATGTAAAAGCGCTTTGAGTCGCTAGAGAAAAGCGCTATATAAATATAATTAATTTCACTTCACATTGATACCACAGCAAACATTGCACAATGATACCGCAGCAAACATGCAAACATTGCACTTTGATACCACAGCAAACATTGTACATTAATACCACAGCAAACATTGCACATTGATACCACAGCAAACATGCAAACATTGCACAATGATACCGCAGCAAACATGCAAACATTGCACTTTGATACCACATCAAACATTGTACATTAATACCACAGCAAACATTGTACATTGATACCACAGCAAACATTGCACATTGTTACCACAGCAAATATTTCTAATTGCAATTAAAGAATAATTTAGTCCTTAAATTAAATAGTGAACATATGAGACAACTTGTCTTTTAGTAGTAAGTAAACAAAGACTCCTAATTAGTCTGCTGACGTATGCAGTAACATATTGTGTCATTTATCATTCTATTATTTTGTCAACATTATGAGGGACAAACTGTAAAAAAATATTATTAATCTACTTGTTCATTTACTGTTAATATCTGGTTATTTTCTGTTTTAACATGTTCTATCTACACTTCTGTTAAATGTAATAATCACTTATTCTTCTGTTGTTTACATTAGTTTTGGATGATACCACACATTTAGGTATCGATCCGATACCAAGTAGTTACAGGATCATACCTTGGTCATATTCAAAGTCCTCATGTGTCCAGGGACATATTTCCTGACTTTATAAAACATAATATGAATTTTAAAAAAGGAAAAAAGATTGTGTGACGATAAAAAATATTGATGTAATCCTAGTAGTATCGACAAGATATGCGCTTGTACTTGGTAACATTACAGTGGATGTCAGGTGTGGATCCACCCATGGTGTTTGTTTACATTGTGACGCCGGTGCGGTGAGCTATTGTATCCTCCTACGGTGTGTAGTGAAGCATGTTTAGCTATTCCTCGTCCTGCAGGGATGATACTTGTAAGAAACATACTTTATTTGTCGCCATGGAGGAGAGACTTGGTGATTTAGAAGTAGATAAAACATTATGGATGGATGTTAGCTGCTAACTGGCTAGCCATATCTTAAAGCACCTCTTCCTGAGGGCGCAAAAAGCGTGCGTTGTCCCTTTTCTGTCTACAAACTGTGTCTGTTTGAAAGTACTCCGTGTGTGTGCACTGCCGAACATGCTCCTTTGCTCGTAAAACCAGCAATGTCACGACGTGAGGACGCGCCGTCATGCCCGTTAAAAAACAAAAAACGGAACCAGTACTTTTCAAACAGAATATAGTACCGTTTTTGATTAATTAGTACCGCTGTACTTTACTAGTACCGGTACACCGTACAACCCTTATTCAAACACAGTGTTACTGTTCAATGGGGGGTCTGATTTGATATATAGTGTTTTGAGTGACAAGCTGAGCAGGTAAGTTGAGGTACTGGCGGGCATTTACGTATGTGCCGCACTTGTCGGACAGATTTGTAGAAAAGATGCCAAATGAGTCCTACCTTGAGTGGCAGAAAGAAGTTCCAGCTGGATCTGTCTGGTGACTGGGTCGTAACTCACCATCCTCCCCTCCTAAAATGCAAAAGCATGTCAGTAAACCCCGACACTTGACTGGCAGGTGCTGAATGATTCCAATGTATCCACCTTGTAGCCCGACACCTCTGGTGTGTAATTCTCAGTCAGCTCCAGCAGCTGTCAACACAGATATTACATCATCACCATCAAACACAGATATTACATCACCACCACCAAACATAGATATTACATCACCACCATCAAAAATAGATATTAATCATCACCATCATCAAACATAGATATTACATCACCATCATCAAACATAAGATATTACAATACCACCATCAAACATAGATATTACATCACCTACATCAAACATAGATATTAATCACCACCATCAAACATAGATATTACATCATCATCATCATCAAACATAGATATTACATCACCACCATCAAACATAGATATTACATCACCACCATCAAACATAGATATTACATCACATCAAACACAGACATTACATTACCACCATCAAACATAGATATTACATCACCTACATCAAACATAGATATTAATCACCTACATCAAACATAGATATTACATCATCATCAAACATAGATATTACATCACCACCATCAAAGATATTAATCACTACCATCAAACAGATATTACATCACATCAAACACAGACATTACATTACCACCATCAAACATAGATATTACATCACCACCATCAAACATGGATTACATCTGCACTATCATAACATAGATATTACATCACCACCATCAAACATAGACATTACATCACCACCATCAAACATAGACATTACATCACCACCATCAAACATACACATTACATCACCACCATCAAACATAGATATTACATCACCACCGTCAAACAGATATTACGCCACCACCATCAAACATAGATATTACGTCACTACATCAAACATACACATTACATCACCACCATCAAACATAGATATTACATCACCACCATCAAACATAGATATTACATCACCACCATCAAACATAGATATTACATCACCACCACCAAACATAGATATTACATCACCACCATCAAAAATAGATATTAATCATCACCATCAAACATAGATATTACATCACCATCATCAAACATAAGATATTACATTACCACCATCAAACATAGATATTACATCACCTACATCAAACATAGATATTAATCACCTACATCAAACATAGATATTACATCATCATCAAACATAGATATTACATCACCACCATCAAAGATATTAATCACTACCATCAAACAGATATTACATCACATCAAACACAGACATTACATTACCACCATCAAACATAGATATTACATCACCACCATCATAACATAGATATTACATCACTACCATCAACCATAGACATTATATCACCACCATCAAACATAGATATTACATCACCACCATCAAACATAGATATTACATCACCACCATATAACATAGATATTACATCACTACCATCAACCATAGACATTACATCACCACCATCAAACAGATATTACATCACCACCATCAAACACAGACATTACATCACCACCATCAAACATAGATATTACATCACCACCGTCAAACAGATATTACGTCACCACCATCAAACATAGATATTACATCACCACCATCAAACATAGATATTACATCACCACCACCAAACATAGATATTACATCACCACCATCAAAAATAGATATTAATCATCACCATCAAACATAGATATTACATCACCATCATCAAACATAAGATATTACATTACCACCATCAAACATAGATATTACATCACCTACATCAAACATAGATATTAATCACCTACATCAAACATAGATATTACATCATCATCAAACATAGATATTACATCACCACCATCAAAGATATTAATCACCACCATCAAACAGATATTACATCACATCAAACACAGACATTACATTACCACCATCAAACATAAATATTACATCACTACCATCAACCATAGACATTATATCACCATCAAACAGATATTATATCACCACCATCAAACAGATATTACATCACCACCATCAAACATAGATATTACATCACCACCATCATAACATAGATATTACATCACTACCATCAACCATAGACATTACATCACCACCATCAAACACAGACATTACATTACCACCATCAAACATAGATATTACATCACCACCATCAAACATAAACATTACCTCACCACCATCAAACATAGACATTACATCACCACCATCAAACATAGACATTACATCATCACCATCAAACATAGACATTACATCACCACCATCAAACATAGACATTACGTCACCACCATCAAACATAGATATTACATGACCACCATCAAACATAGATATTACATGACCACCATCAAACATAGCTATTACATCACTACATCAAACATAGATATTACATCACTACATCAAACATAGATCTTACATCACTACATCAAACATAGATATTACATCACCACCATCAAACAGATATTACATCACCGCCATCAAACAGATATTACATCACCACCATCAAACAGATATTACATCACTACCATCAAATATAGATATTACATCACCACCATCAAACAGACATTACATCACCACCATCAAACATAGATATTACATCACCACCATCAAACATAGATATTACATCACTACATCAAACATAAATATTACATCACCACCATCAAACATAGATATTATATCACCACCATCAAACATAGATATTATATCACCGCCATCAAACATAGATATTACATCACCACCATCAAACATAGATATTACATCACCACCATCAAACATAGATATTACATCACCACCATCAAACATAGATATTACATCACCACCATCAAACACAGATATTACAACACCACCATCAAACATACATATTACATCATCACCATCAAACAGAAAGTTATAGTAATCACAACCGCTCTTACTTTGAAGGCAATCTTCTGTCCGGCTTGTGGAGGAGCAGCCAGTAGAGGCATGGTGCTGTAGTCTGGGGGTGGACTTGCAGCTCCATTCTGCAGGTAGGCAACAAGAAAAGACAAAAGTACAGTTTTCAGAAACCAATCATAACAATGGAGCTGGGTAAGAACCTGTTGGAGTGGTTGGTTCTCTGGTGGACCTTCACGTTGGAGACGTGCTGCTACCAACACACACCCTCCATGCTTCTCGCTCTCATTCACAGCAAAATATCGGAGGTCCATATTTGCCCTCTTTACTGCAGCTGTGTCCCAGTGTTGACATGCTCAAGATTGTACTCGCGTAAAGATTCCTTCTAACAGGGTGCACGCTCAGGGAGACAATGAGGACATCTTCATGTTCCTTGTCACACACATGCAGGAGGAGTGCGTGTCCCGCCACAACACCGGCTCCAATTGACAGCAAACTGCAACGAATGTGTCGTCTATCCACAGTGTGAAGCCACTTCTAAGATACTATTCCTCACCACCGTGGTAGTAGGTAAAACAAGTTTATACCAAGTATCATCATCACTGGAGGACTAGAGAAAAATGAATGGCTAAGCACATTAAACACACTCATTCTTGTATTTGTTATCTTCTTGAGACCTCCGAAAAAAGCCTACCTCTTTAGGATCACCCTTTCTAGATATATAAATATTTGTGTTTACAACATTAATAATATATACATACGATGCAAATATAAAAAGGTAAGCTTTAGTTAATTGTTTTATTTTTTGTTTGTAATTGTTTTTTAATCTTTATTATTTACTTCAAGTTATTACAGTATCTCTCTATATAGATATTTATTTAATTTTTTTAATTAGTTTTGGCTAAAGGGGGCGCATTTCAATTTCTTACACACACTTGTTATTGGAAATGTTGGCCAGTGGGGAAGTACTTCAAATGTTTACAAACACTTACTGGTATTACATATTTGGCCAGAAGGGGAGCACCTCCAAAATTTTACAGACACTTGTTATTTCATATGTTGACCAGAGGGGAGCAATTTTAAAACCGACACACAGTCAATTTGAAAATGCCTCCTTTTTGGGACCACCCTCATTTTGATAGATTTCACCACCAGGGGTGCAAATGAGACATTCTCTATTAGATACAATGCTGTTCTGTTTTGGGACCATGGTTTCGGTCCTAACTTGTTCACCGGTCCTCATATGGAAGGCAGCTTTCCTTGTCGATGTCTCAAGAAGGTTAGAAATACAAGAACACACACTCACACACGTGTTGTACCTGTATGTACCCATGATCTGACCACAACAACAGAGTAGAGATCTTGTACTCACACCTACGGGGGGGTCCATCTCCTCCACGTGGTTTGGGTCACAGGAAGTCAGCTGCTGGCTGATTTGGTCACCTGCTTGCGTTGTGGCAGGTAAAGGTGTGTCCTTTGACAAGGTACCTTCTGATTCATCAGTAACACAACATTTGTTAGCCCCAAGATCATTCTTTTTAGGCTGCACATTGACAGTGGGGACGTCTGTATCTGATGATGATGGTGATGATGATGAAATATGATTCTTGGCAGGCTGAGTGCTAGAAAGTACTTTGGAGACTGCCGTGCTTGTTTTCATGACCTTTGTTTTGGGACTTGTATTGTCCTTCTTCTTACTGGTTTTTTTCTTACTGTTTTTCTTCGTACTGTCCTTCGTACTGTCCTTCTTCGTACTGTCCTTCTTCGTACTGTCCTTCTTCGTACTGCCATGACGGGCAAGATGTGAAGTGTCCTGCAAGTGACGGCTGATGTCAGAGTCCAGAACTGGACGCTCTTTGCACTTTTTCCTGGGAGGAGAAGACACTGTCAGATCGTTTTCTTCTGCCTTCTGTTTTTTCTTTTTCATCCTAGGTTTCTTTTTGTTGTGGACACTCGATGTCTGCTCAGCGCCCGCATCCTGACTCCCCTTGACTGTTTCCTTCCTTTTTGTTTCTGGCCATTGCACACAGGTGCCATTTCCCCCTTCGCCATTCGTCTCCTTGGCTCTTTGTCTCTTCTTGCCGTTGACACCGGGTCCATTTGGGTGTCCGTTCGGTACGGACCAGCAGTCCACCTTCACTCTACAAAGAACAACAAACATTCATTATTTGCTTTTCACTTTGCTTCTTTTCCGACATTAGATGAAAAAGAAACAGGTGTATTATGTGATGTATCATGTCGAAATTGCAAACATGTTTGAAATTAACTTCAAACAAACCAACCTCTACAATCACCTTACATTATTAATTTCAATGTATATATGTATGTATACACACACACACACACAAGCGGTAGAAAATGGACGGATGGATATATATATATATATATATATATATATATATATATACACACACACACACATATATGTGTATATACAGTGTCCTCCAAAAATATTGGAACAGTGAGTCCAATTCGTTTATTTTTGTTGCAGACTGAAAACATTTGGGTTTGACATCAAAAGAGGAATATGGGACAAGAGATCAACATTTCAGCTTTTATTTCCAGGTGTTTACATCTGGATCTGATACACAACTTAGAAGATAGCGCCTTTTGTTTGAACCTACCCATTTCTCACAAGAGCAAAAGTATTGGAACATGTGACTGACCGGTGTGTTTTGTTGCCCAGGTGTCTCCCAATTACATTGATAATTCAAACAATAAATAGCACTGAATGTCTGAGCGCAGTTTCAGATTGGGTAGGATAGGTTTTGCCTGTGCAGACTGCATTTAGAGGTGGAACCAACATGAAAACCAGAGAGCTGTCTATGGGGGAAAAAGAAGCAATTGTGAATGTGAGAGAAGGGACGGCGTGGCGAAGTTGGTAGAGTGGCCGTGCGAGCAATCGGAGGGTTGCTGGTTACTGGGGTTCAATCCCCACCTTCTACCATCCTAGTCATGTCCGTTGTGTCCTTGGGCAAGACACTTCACCCCTTGCTCCTGATGGCTGCTGGTTAGCGCCTTGCATGGCAGCTCCCGCCATCAGTGTGTGAATGTGTGTGTGAATGGGTGAATGTGGTAATACTGTCAAAGCGCTTTGAGTACCTTGAAGGTAGAAAAGCGCTATACAAGTATAACCCATAAGATGGACAATCAATCAGTACAACCATTTGGAATGTCCTGAAGAAGCAACAGACGTGGGAACTACTACCATACTTTGAGACCTCCGAATTCTGGAGATGGGGGGGGGGGGCTATATTTATAGCTAGAATTCACTGAAAGTCAAGTATTTCTTATATATATATAAATAAAGGAAATACTTGACTTTCAATGAATTCTAGCTATATATATATATACATATATATATATATTTATTTCATTATATATATATATATATATATATATATATATATATATATATATATATACACAAATTAAATAAATACTTGAATTGCAGTGTTCATTTATTTACACATAAAAGTCTAATCTACAAAATATGCAGGCAGCATACCCCTTCCCCTACAAGCTGTCCTGGATGAACTGAAATTATTTTTTCCAATCATTTTGGAACTTGCAAGCGTACTTCTTCTTCTTACTCGTCGTCGCCATGTCTCTTCTTCGTTCTTCTGCTCGTCTCTGTTATATTTTTGGACATTACTACTTGCCGTAGTTTTGAAGCAATGCATGATGGGAATCCGGATGTTGTGTGTCAGTGTATTAACGTGCCGGCTAGAATAAACACACGCTGAGAAATAGCTCTGTGCCTGCCTACTTTATGGGTTATAGATGAACCTATGCATAACGGACACATACCGGTATATAATAGTCTCCTTTTCAGGTGAGAGAGGACGCTAAAGGCACGCCCCCAATATTGTTGTCCAGGTGGAAATCCAGAGAAATTCGGGAGAATGGTTGCCCTGGGAGATTTTAAGGAGGGGCACTGAAATTCGGGAGTCTCCCGGGGAAAATCGGGAGGGTTTGCAAGTATGGGAACAGGTAGGAAACATCAGCAGTTGATGACAGAAACATTGAGAGCTATAAAGAACAACTGTTAGTGACTTCAGCAAAAACCTCAAGAGGGCAGGAGTGAAGGTATCACAATCTACTGTTGGCAGAAGACTTCATGAACAGAAGTACAGAGGCTACACCAGAAGATGCAAACCACTCATTAGCAAGAAGAATAGGAAGGCCAGGCTGGAATTTGCCAAAAACATTGAGAGAGAAGGCAAGATCTGATCCATCTGGTCTCGATTACTGAGGATGAGGAGGAGAAAATGGACGTTGAAAAACAGACAGGCGGCGAAACGAGCTCCAAGGACAGTTCGCCGATGTACGTCTACCGGGAGAAAGAGGCGCTGAAAGACAAAATGTGTCCAGCTTTTGGTGGAGCAGGAGTCCTAACTGCTTTGGTACACCTGCCGATGACAGCCTTAAGTGCTGCTGATGAGCCTAAAAAATTCTGGGAAAAGTTTTATGGACTGATGAGACAAATATTAACTTCTTCCAAAGGGATGGAAAGGCAAAAGTTTGGAGAAAGAAAGGATCTGCTCATGATCCCAAACATACAAGCTCATCTGTGAAACATAATGTCATGGCTTCTTCTGGGACGTCATCTTCATTGATGATGTAACACATGATGGCAGCAGCAAAATGAACTCGAAAGTCTTCAGAAACATTTTGTCTGCTAGTTTAAAGAAAGATGCAACCAAACTCATTGGGAGATCCTTCGTCATGCAGCAAGATAAAACACACTGCCAAAACAACAAAGGAGCTCATCAGGGGCAAGAAGTGGAAGGTTTTAGACTGGCCAAGTCAGTCTCCAGACTTAAAACCAATAGTTGCACTCGCTATTTGTAGCGCCTACCATGAATGGATTAACGTGGGCAGCACGGTGGAAGAGGGGTTAGTGCATCTGCCTCACAATACGAAGGTCCTGAGTAGTCCCGAGTTCAATCCCGGGCTCGGGATCTTTCTGTGTGGAGTTTGCATGTTCTCCCCATGACTGCGTGGGTTCCCTCCAGGTACTCCGACTTCCTCCCACCTCCAAAGACATGCACCTGGGGATAGGTTGATTGGCAACACTAAATTGGCCCTAGTGTGTGAATGTGAGTGTGAATGTTATCCGTCTATCTTTCTTGGCCCTGCGATGAGGTGGCGACTTGTCCAGGGTGTACCCCGCCTTCCGCCCGAATGCAGCTGAGATAGGCTCCAGCTAGGGTGACCAGGTGTCCGGATTTAGGCCGGACAGTCCGGATTTTTTATGCCCTGTCCGGCGCAGCATCAAGCAGGACACGTATTTGTCCTCCTTTTTGAGGCACTAGGCTTGAAGAGCGGAGTTTTTTCATCTTTGCTGGGCTGCAGCGCGATAGCCAATCAAAGACCGTAAAAAATGCCCCCAACGCAGTAACGTATCAAATGATTGGCTAAGAGCGGTGTCGGATACAAATCTGCTTATCATTGGTTAAAAAAGTAAACAAGGGTTCATGTGCTGCTGTGGCATGACATTGACAGAAAGTTAGCATCATGCCAAAACGCAAGACCTCGTGTAATTCTGAATGGACAAAAGAGCACGAATTTATAACGAAAAGCAGTCGAGACTCATTCCATGGCTTCTGCACACTTTGTCGATGTGATGTCGACGTAAGTAGTCAGGGGAAAGCTGCAATTGAACGGCATACGGGTACGGATAAACATAAAAGTAATAAACGTGCGGCAGGTACCTCTTCAATGAGGACATTTTTTCGTGAAGTTTCGTCGCCCCTGGATGACAAGATAACCTCTGCGAGCTGTGCAAGGTGTACCATGCTGTAAAGCAGTGGTTCTCAAATGGTACCCTGGGGGTATGTAATGTAATGTAAGTTCATAAACTGAACATCAAATTAAGTAGGCTATTCCATTTATTACCATAAACCCAGAGTTTCCCCCATGCCATGATGGTTTGACCCTCACTAAAATGTCTGTCAAAACGAACTGTGAAAAGAAATGCAACAATGCAATATTCAGTGTTGACAGCTACATTTTTTGTAGACATGTTCCATAAATATTGATGTTAAAGATTTCTTTTTTTGTTAAGAAATGTTTAGAATTAAGTTCCTAAATCCAGGTGGATCTCTATTACAATCCCCAAAGAGGGCACTTTAAGTTGATGATTGCTTCTATGTGTAGAAATCTTTATTTATAATTGAATCACTTGTTTATTTTTCAACAAGTTTTTAGTTATTTTATATATTTTTTTCCAAATAGTTCAAGAAAGACCACTACAAATGAGCAATATTTTGCACTGTTATACAATTTAATAAATCAGAAACTGATGACATAGTGCTGTATTTTACTTCTTTATCTCTTTTTTTCAACCAAAAATGCTTTGCTCTGATTAGGGGGTACTTGAATTAAAAAAATGTTCACAGGGGGTACATCACTGAAAAAAGGGTTGAGAACCACTGCTGTAAAGCATCACCAGTCCTACAGAAGTTTAGACTGCGGCATGAAAGTGGACCGGGAGATTTTCAGTGACTATCCCACAGCTAAAGGGATGGCCTGTGGCCGAACAAAAGCCAAGGCATTGTGCGAGAACGTCATCGCTCACTATTCGGTACAGGAACATACCGACTACATAAAAGAAAACAACCTACCCTTTTCCGTGGCAACCGACGCCTCAAATAAAGGAACAAACAAGTGTTTTCCCATTGTGGTAAGGTATTTTCACTTTGATGAAGGCATCCAACGTGTCCTGTTGGATTTTTATAGTGACAGCAACGAAAGGTCAGAAGCCATAACAAACCAGCTGCTGGCAAAACTTGAGATGTCTGGCTTAGAGGTGAAAAACATGTCTGCATATGCAGCAGACAATGCCAGTGTCAATTGTGGCAAACATAACAGTGTGTATCAGAAGTTGAAACTGAGCCAAAAAGATGTGCTCCCTGCAAACTGTTTGGCCCTTATTCTGCATAACGCAACCAGATATGCAGCAAGCAGCCTTGATGTTGATGTGGAAAATTTTTTGTGGCATTTTTTTTAAATTATATATGTTAACTACATTTAAGTCCACACATGTTATGCTTTGTGGTACTCTGCACTTGAAAAGATTCATCTCAGTGGTCACTTTTTGAACACCACAATGTATTGAATAAATACAAATACTGTTAACAAACACTTGACTTTAATATTTTTTCCTATTCAGCCACACAAACATAATCTTTAAACCACTCAAAATTGTACTATAAATAAGAGTATACCAGAGTCCTATGTACACCATAGTAATTTACTGATATGGCGCATAATGTCCTCCTTTTTGGTGTCATGGAAATGGTCACCCTAGCTCCAGCGACCGCCCCGCGACCCCAAAAGGGACAAGCGGTAGAAAATGGATGGATGTTGAAAAAAGTTTAAATACTTATTCGGGTGTTACCATTTAGTGGTCAATTGTATGGAATATGTACTGTACTGTGCAATCTACTAATACAAGTTTAAAACCAATCAATCAAATTATCCGCCGACCACCGTCCTGCTGCACCGGGAAAAATAAGTGACAATGACGTTCTCCGTACGTGACACCAAGTGGAATTAAATCATACTCCACAGCCCCAAATGTGTATTTACACATTATCGTATTCATTCTTCATTTGTTTAATATTTTTTTCATCATATTGTGTGTTAAAAACATACAAATACATACTACTGAAATGATTGGAATTGCTCCATTGTTAGCTGACTTTTGCTAACGTTTATTTACGAGTTAGAATGCATTATTTTTAAACAAGAAACACGTGTTTTTGGCTTCGGATCATTTGTGAGTGCCCCTTATCGGCCGCCGTAGATAACACAGCTTTCCAGATGTACGATGTATGAGAAATTAAGTTAGTTGACCATAAAAAGACTCACCTGATGCTGTCGTTATCACGTACCACATAAATATTTTCCGTGTGCGGCAGGTAACAGTCTTCGATGAAAAGGCTGATGATACTTCGACGACTGAACTCAAATTTCTGTCTGACGATGCTCTCCAGGTCGGACACCATGCGACATGTGTTTAAGTCCACAAGCAGCCAACACATGCGGCAATCTACGACTGCTGGCGGCGGATAGTCAAAGTGTAAACGGACACGGATATTGTTGCTGCACTGGGAAGTCATAGCCGCCATGAATATTGATCTTGTCGCTATGTGGGGATGTTTTCTGGGTTTTAGCATCACTGCGCACGCGCAACTTGGCCGCCATTTTGGGAACATTTACGGTACGCCATAGAGGCCAAAATACATTTGCGGCTAGTTCAAGGCGTCTCATGACTTTTATGCCTATTTGTGTAACGAAAGGGACAAGCGGTAGAAGATGTCTAATTGTAAATAATGCAGACGAGGCGTGTTGGCTGAGTTCTCAACGTTTACTCACACAGCGTGCTCATAACCACATTCTAGCTGCCGGTGCGCGCTTACGTCACTCGATTCGAGACGAGTGATGCAATCGAGTGACGTAAGCGCGCTCCCGCGTCAGGGGGTGCATATTATGGCAGGGGTGCGTTTTCCGGCACAACACCGGCACAACACCGGCATGGCGACATACAACTACTTCACGGGGCTACCGCGCATGCTCGTCACTACTCTTGCATGCTGGGTAGTGTAGTTCTCATATTCCCTAGCTCAGTGGTTCTCAACTTTTTTCAGTGATGTACCCCCTGTGAACATTTTTTTAATTCAAGTACCCCCTAATCAAAGCAAAGCATTTTTGGTTGAAAAAAAGAGATAAAAAGTAAAATACCGCACTATGTCATCAGTTTCTGATTTATTAAATTGTATAACAGTGCAAAATATTGCTCATTTGTAGTGGTCTTTCTTGAACTATTTGGAAAAAAAGATATACAAATAACTAAAAACTTGTTGAAAAATAAACAAGTGATTCAATTATAAATAAAGATTTCTACACATAGAAGTAATCATCAACTTAAAGTGCCTTATTTGGGGATTGTAATAGAGATCCACCTGGATTCATGAACTTAATTCTAAACATTTCTTCACAAAAAAAATAAATCTTTAACATCAATATTTATGGAACATGTCCACAAAAAATCTATCTGTCAACACTCAATATTGCATTGTTGCATTGTAATGAATGGAATAGCCTACTTGATTTGATGTTCAGTTTATGAACTTACATTCATATTTTGTTGAAGTATTATTCAATAAATATATTTATAAAGGATTTTTGAATTGTTGCTATGTTTAGAATATTTAAAAAAAATCTCACGTACCCCTTGGCAAGTACCCCCAGGGGTACGCGTACCCCCATTTGAGAACCACTGCCCTAGCTCATAACATCACAGATGTTACTGTATAATCGTTGTTTTTTTAATTGTATTCATATTTAATAAACATCAGTTAATTGATACACCTTTTAATAGCCTGGACATACGCAATGTTTGTGAGCTCCTAACATGAGTGGATACCGAAATAATATATTCTATTGTTTTATTATATTATGTATCCATCCCATCCATCCATTTTCTACCGCTTATTCCCTTCGGGGTCGCGGGGGGCACTGGAGCCTATCTCAGCTACATTTGGGCGGAAGGCGGGCTACACTCTGGGCAAGTCGCCACCTCATCGCAGGGCCAACACAGATAGACAGACAACATTCACACTCACATTCACACACTAGGGACCATTTTAGTGTTGCCAATCAACCTATCCCCAGGTGCATGTCTTTGGAAGTGGGAGGAAGCCGGAGTACCCGGAGGGAACCCACGCAGTCACGGGGAGAACATGCAAACTCCACACAGAAAGATCCCGAGCCCGGGATTGAACTCAGGACTACTCAGGACCTTCGTATTGTGAGGCAGACACACTAACCCCTCTTCCACCGTGCTGCCTCATCCCATCCATCCAATTTCTACCGCTTGTCCCTCTCGGGGCCGCAGGGCTTCTGGAGCATTTTGGAGTGCTTTTAACTGAATGAAAAGCTCATGTGTGCCCTGTTAGTGTAGACATGGCCTAAGACAGGGGTCCCCAACCACCGGGCCGCGGCCTGGTACCGGTCCGTAAATCGATTGGTACCGGGCCGCACAAAAAATTAAAAAAAAATTATTATTTAAAAAAAAAAAAAAAAAATTTTTTTTATTAAATCAACATAAAAAACACAAGATACACTTACAATTAGTGCACCAACCCAAAAAACCTCCCTCCCCCATTTACACTCATTCACACAAAAGGGTTGTTTCTTTCTGTTATTAATATTTCTGGTTCCTACATTGTATATCAATACAGTCTGCAGGGATACAGTCCGTAAGCACACATGATTGTATTTTTTTATGACGAAAAAAAAATAAAAAAATTCAAGCGTTGACCGGTCCGCAGTTACAAAAAGGTTGGGGACCACTGGCCTAAGACACTTTATTCACAATGCGGATCACTCTTTTTTCAATGATAATTGTAGTTTTCACGCTATAAATATGTCAAAAATAAATAAATATTAATAAATAATGTAATGACACAGAGTTGAAAAATAGTATTACAAAGTGTGTGATTGGAGAATCTCTTGGGGAGAATGTAAATGTATTGTTATGCCAAGGGAGAATAGTACACAATATATTATTTATTACTACACAGCTTTGTTTTGATATAGTTGATGTAGGAGCCATTTAAGGCATCCTTATTTTTGTGTTGGCATTACTTTCTTTTGTCACTAGGTGGCGGGCTTTTTGGTTGAGCAGTGCAGGGAGGAAAGCATATGTAGGAGCACCGAAGGACATCAAAAAGCCACAAGAGGACGAACTGTGCCACGGCCACGCTGCTGCTCATCAGCCAGGGTGATTGGAAACACCTGCCAGCTCTATAGGGTGAGTTGTGTGGAGCTGAAAGCAGCACAAGGGAGAGACTTGGCCAATTATGTCTGGTGGCAAATATGATGTACAGCCACAAGGTGGCGAAAAGGTGGATCCTGAAAAGGAAAATGTACAATATTTTGAAAAGGAAAAAAAGAGCCATAAAGTATACTGCCAAAGGCTTGGAAATGAAAGTTGACAATTATCATAAAGCAATAGGAGCATGTGTTAAAAAAGCTGCTAAAATAAGGGACACAATGAAACAACTCATGCATTCAATTGAAAATGATGAAAATGCAAATGCTGTAAGAGGTCACTTGGATGAATTGATTCATTTGTGTGGAGAGGCAAGGGGAAATCATTCCTCATTGATTGCCTTACCATTGCCTGAAGAGGAACTTGATAGAAAAAATGACTGGTTTCAAGAAAAGATTAAGATACTAGAAGGTTTTATAAAACTTGTGCATGAATGGTTATCAGAAGTGAAAAAGCTAACCACACATGACACTGCCCCCGTGGGAGAGGAGTCACAATTGCATGTCTCTGAAACACATGGCTCAGTTGAAATGCAAGTTCAAGATGAAATGCATGTCCCACTTGCCCATGATGAACATTTATGTGTTACACTTTCTGATATTGGAGCCCAGGACAGTGCATCAAATGTCTCAATCCCACGCAGTTCCATAACATCAAGAACCTCTTCTACCTCATCTGCTCGCATTCGAGCCCAGGCCGAAAAGGCTGCTATCATGGCAGAGGCTGCTGCATTGGAGAAAAAACATCAGATTGAATCACAACAAAGAATTCAACAGGAACAATTCGCAAAACAACAGGAACAATTCGCAAAATAACAGGAACAACTCAGAATGGAAAAGGAAAAGTTGGAAATGGAAACCAAGCTGGCAGCAGCAAATGCAAGGGAGCAAGTTTTTGCAACCATGGGATCTAGGGAAGAATCAAGAGTGTCAAGAATGAGCTCTGAATCACACAAAGGAGTTGCTGCTCCAAAGAAAACAATGCCCCTCTCTGACACACAGGTTGGGAAGCCAAAACAATTCATATATGAAAAGTATACCAAAGCTCATTACATGACTCCAAGACAGGCTGCTCTCTCTTTAATGCAAACTGACAATCTGTCAAAATCAACTATGCAAATGAAAAATGTGTCGAATACAACTGGGCAAACTGATCATACTCCTGTGAAAAAAGATGATGTTAAAGGTCATACAGTTCACACTACATCCCCTGTCACAAATGCCATCAAACAAGATCACATTCTTGATTTACTAAAAGGACAACATGATTTCAATGCCTTATTGGTTAAGCAGAATGTCCATTCCTCTTTACCATCAAGAGACGTACCTGTGTTTGATGGAGATCCGTTTCAGTATGAAACCTTTATAAGGGCATTTGAATATGGAGTGGAGAAAAAGTGTGACACCTATGACTGTTTGCATTATTTGGAACAATATACTAGAGGGCATCCAAAAGAGCTGGTTCAAAATTGCCAACATTTGCCTCCGTCCCAGGGCTACCAGAGGGCAAGACAGCTACTCAAGGAACATTTTGGTAATGAATATCATATTGCAACAGCATATATGGAAAAGGCTTTTTTCTGGGGAACAATTAAATTGGAGGATGTAAAAGGATTGAGAGCATTCTCTCTATTCCTCAGAAGTTGTTCCAATGCAATGGAAAGTCTGGCCTATATGGAAGAAATGAATGTTGTTTCTAATATGAGGACCATCATCCTAAAGCTTCCATACAAGCTCAGAGAGCAGTGGAGGAACAAGGCCTGTGACCTACAGGAGAAGCAAGGCCATCGAGCCATTTTCCCAGACCTTGTGAACTTTATTGAAAAACAAGTCAAAATACTCTCTGATCCACTGTTTGGTAACATTCAGGACACTAAGCAATCAACTGTCAAACCCTCATCCGTCCCTAAGCCAAGAGTAAAGTCAAGTCCAAGAAGCAGCTTTGCAACAACATTAGTACCCATAGAAACTGTGGAGTCAAATGAAGGAAAAAGGAATGTGATTGTCAAATCTCACAGTTGTCTGTTCTGTAAGAAGAGTGTTCACACACTGGAGTGCTGTCCACAATTCAAGAGGAAGAAGCACAAAGAAAAAATAGACTTCTTAAAGGAAAAATGAGTCTGTTTTGGTTGTCTGAAAATAGGACATTTAAGTCGAGACTGCAGAAATCGTCTATTATGTGAAACCTGTAAACAACAACATCCACAAATACTCCACATTGAACAGACAGAACAAACACAAACCAAATCAATTGGAACCAATACTGTTGTCCCACCTCCCAAGCATACTTGTGGTCATATTGGGGCCGGGGATGACCCCTCCATCTACTCCATTGTACCTGTACAAGTTAAAAGCAACAAGGGAGATACAGTGTTACAAACATATGCATTTTTGGATCATGGAAGCACCTCCACATTCTGCACAGAAAAACTGATGCAAAGACTGAACATAACAGGACAAAGAACAACCATCCTTCTCAAAACCATGAATCAAGTGAAACCCGAAACCAGCTACCACATCACTGGACTGGAAATAGCCAGGATAAATACGAATGACTTTATTCAATTGCCTGATGTATTTACACACAAAATCATGCCCGTTTCACCACACAATATTCCAAAACAGCAGGATTTGAAACACTGGCCATATCTAAACCATATCACATTACCTGAAATTGACTCTGACATCGACCTCGTCATTGGCACGAATGCCTCTAAGGTACTGGAACCCTGGGAGGTGGTCAATAGCCAGGAGGACGGGCCATACGCAGTGAGGACCTTATTGGGATGGGTCATTTATGGTCCTTTAAAAGGAGATGACACCAGCAGGCATAATGGCTGCCCTGTTGCTGATGTCAATAGAATATCTATTCTAAACCTGGAGGAGTTATTAGTCAAACAGTACAACCGAGATTTCAGTGAAAGATCCAGTAAGGAAACAGAGGAAATGTCAAGAGAAGAGGAAAAGTTTCTTGATATTGTGAGCCACTCTGCAAAGATTAAAGATGAACATTACTGTTTAAACTTACCTTTTAAAGAAGAAGATCCCATCATGCCGAACAACCGTTGTATTGCAGAGCAACGCATCCAGAGCCTGAAACGCAAGTTCAACACAAATGAAAAGTTCCATAAAGAATATACATCTTTCCTCACAGATATGATTGACAGTGGCTATGCTGAATTGGTACCAGCAGACCAGCTGAATAGAAAAGATGGAAGACTCTGGTATATTCCACATCATGGTGTGCACCACTCAAAAAAAGGAACATTAAGAGTTGTTTTTGACTGTGGTGCAGTCTTTAAAGGAACATCACTGAACTGTGAACTACTTCAGGGTCCTGATCTTACCAACTCACTTATCGGAGTCCTCATCAGATTCAGACAAGAACCGGTTGCCTTGATGGCAGACATTAAAGCCATGTTCCATCAGGTTAAGGTGTCTGATAAGCATGTCGACTACTTGAGATTCTTATGGTGGCCTGACGGTGATATGCAGCAAGATCTGACTGAATATAGGATGAAGGTACCCGTATTTTCCGCACTATAAGGCGCACCTAAAAACCACACATTTTCTCAAAAGCTGACAGTGCGCCTTATAATCCGGTGCGCCTTATATATGGGTTAACATTAATATTAATTTTCATAAAGTTTCGGTCTCGCAACTACGGTAAACAGCCGCCATCTTTTTTCCCCGTAGAAGAAGAAGAAGCGCGCGGTGCATGCTGGGATATGTGACGTTTCATTTCCATTTGTGTGTTTATGTAAAGACCCCAAAATGGCTCCTATTAAGTGTGTTGTCTGTCTAATTATAAATAATGCAGACGAGGCGTGTTAACTGAGTTCTCAACGTTTACTCACAGCGTGCTCATAACCACATTCTAACTGCCAGCATACAACAACGCTTCTCAGGGCTACCGCGCATGCTCGTCACTATCGTTGCATGCTGGGTAGTGTAGTTGTTATATTTGCTAGCTCATAACATCACATTAAGAGACACGCTTACGCGCTTAATTCAATACTCGCCGTCATTCCGGGTGGATTGACAAAAGACCTCCAGCCGCTAGATATTGGTGTCAACAGGGCATTCGAAGCTAGACTGCTAACTGCGTGGGAACAGTGGATGACAGAAGGCGAACACACGTGACGTTCACCAAGACAGGGAGACAGCGCCGGATGACATACGCCAACATCTGCCAGTGGATCGTAAATGCCTGGGCAGATATTTCGGTCACAACTGTGGTCCGAGCTTTCCGGAAGGCAGGATTCACAGAACTGCTGGACAACAGCGACACTGACTCCGATTACTTCGACGAGACGGAGCTGGCCATTTTGGATCCCACATTCGCCCAACTTTTCAATTCGGACACCGAAGGAGAAGAATTCGAGGGATTTATGAATGAAGAATAACTTCAGAAAGTGAGCGTTATGTTTATTTTGTGTGTTGTGACATTAACGTTCGAGCAACATTATGTTGCTATTGCTCTGCACTATTTTGAATTTTACTATGTTTGTGATTGCACATTTGCGTACTTTTTGGGAGTGAACAGAGTTGTTAGAACGCTGGTTTTTAATATATTATTAAAGTTTGACTGACCTATTTGACTGTTTTTTTGACATTCCTTTAGCGCAGTTAGATGCGGCTTACAACACGGGGCGGCTTATAGGTGGACAAAGTTTTGAAATATGCCGTTCATTGAAGGCGCGGCTTATAACCCAGGGCGCCTTATGGTGCGGAAAATACGGTACATCTATTTGGAGCTGTGTCATCACCAAGTTGTGCAAATTTCGCTTTGAGGAAAACTGCTGAAGACAACCAAGCTAATTTTCCACCTGAGGTGACAGACACAGTACGCCATAACTTTTATGTAGATGACTGTTTACGTTCGATTCCTACAGAACAAGAAGCAGTACAATTAGTAAAAGATCTGACTGCTCTTTGCCAAATGGGTGGGTTTACTCTGTCCAAATGGATCAGCAACAGCCGTGCTGTATTAACATCTATTCCACAAGAGCACAGGGCTAAAGAAATCAAGGAGTTGGATTTGGACAAGGACAATCTACCAATGGAAAGAGCCCTAGGACTACACTGGTGTGTGGAAACTGATGTGTTCAAGTTCACAGTTGCTGTACCAGAAAGACCACACACTAGACGTGGCATTTTGTCTGTGGTCAGCTCTGTATACGACCCTTTAGGACTTCTAGGACCATTTACTCTGCCAGCCAAAATGATTATGCAGGAGCTCTGCAAGGAAAAGCTTCAATGGGATGAAACCATACCACACGTTTTCTCTCAACAGTGGACAGGATGGCTAGCAGATCTCAGCAAAATGAAGGAGTTTAAAGTTGACCGGTGCATGCAGCCTACACACTTTGGTCAAATCACACACTCACAGCTGCATCATTTTTCGGATGCCAGTGAGAGTGGCTACGGAACTGTCTCATATCTAAGACTGGAAAACAAAAACAAAGAAGTGCATGTTGCATTCATCATAGGAAAATCAAGAGTGGCACCATTAAAAAAAATGACAATTCCCAGAATGGAGCTGGCTGCAGCTGTCCTCGCTGTCAAAGTTGACACAATGCTGCGAAAGGATCTACAGTTAAAACTGGAGAAATCATTTTTCTGGACGGATAGCACAACCGTGCTTAAATATATAAGCAACGAAACCAAACGCTTTAAAACATTTGTAGCAAACAGAGTCTCTTTTGTAAGGGATGCTACCGACATATCACAATGGAGATACGTGAGCACAAAGGAAAACCCTGCAGATGCAGCATCAAGAGGGCTGACAGCAGATCGCTTCTTAGGCTACAAAAATTGGATAAGAGGACCAGATTTTCTCTGGAAAGCAAGCCAAGAATGGCCAATCTTGCAAGTTGAATCCAAAATCTCTGTTGATGATCCAGAGATCAAACCTGGCATCACAGTAAATGCCATTGTCAAAAGTCAGTTGAACCCAACTAACTATTTCATCCACTACTTCTCATCCTGGATGAGACTGAAGATTGCAATAGCCTGGCTTTTAAAAGTAAAGACCGCACTCTTGCAACTGACTAGGAAAAGAAAAGAAGTTCAAACTGCTGTGAGTAGTGCTGAAAATGATCCTGTCAAATTAAAGAAGAAGATTGAAGAGGAGATGCAAGTATTTAAAGCCACCCTTCATGGACAGTGCTTATCTCCCCAAGATCTAATCCAAGCAGAGAATGCAGTCATCTCATTGAGTCAAAGTGAAAGATTTCAAGGGGAAATGTTTGTTCTACAGACTGAGAAAAATGTCAAAAGAAACAGTCATTTGTACAAATTGGATCCAGTGCTGGAGGATGGACTTCTCAGAGTAGGTGGTCGCCTGAATAGGCTAGCAATGCCTGAAGAAATCAAACATCCGATTATTCTCTCTAAGGACCTCCACATATCCACACTACTATTATGCCACATCCATAAGCAACTTGGACATGCAGGAAGAAATTACATGCTGTCTTGTCTCCGCAAAAAATATTGGATCATCAAAGCCAATTCTGCTGCAAGAAAATCAAATCAAATCAAATCAAATCAACTTAAAGTCATAAATGACTGTATTGTGTGCAAACGACAGAGGAGTAAAGTCGGAGAGCAAAAAATGTCAGACTTACCTTTGGAAAGAATTCAACCAGACAAACCTCCAGTCACGAATGTAGGAGTGGACTACTTCGGTCCTATAGAAATCAAAAGAGGACGAAGTCTTGTTAAAAGGTATGGTGTAATTTTCACCTGCATGGCAAGCAGGGCAGTACACCTGGAAGTTGCACATACACTTGACACAGACTCCTGTATCCATGCATTAAGGAGATTCATCTGTCGAAGAGGTCAAGTTTCATCTCTGAGATCGGACAATGGTACAAACTTTGTAGGAGCGGAAAAAGAATTAAAGAAAGCATTGAGCAGCTTGAATCAGGATAAAATCCAGAACGCTATGCTACAGCAAGGTATAAAGTGGAACTTTAATCCCCCTGCAGCGTCCCATCACGGTGGTGTATGGTAACGACTAATCCGCATGATACGGAGTGTATTGCGCTCTGTTCTTCATCAACAAGTACTTGATGATGAAGGATTGCAAACTTTAATGTGTGAGGTTGAAGCAATCTTAAATGACCGACCCATAACCAAATCCTCTGATGACCCCATGGACCTGGAAGCGCTGACCCCAAACCATCTTCTTTTGATAAAAACCAATCCAATATTGCCACCTGGACTCTTTGTAAAGGAGGATCTGTACATCAAACGTAGATGGAAACAAGTACAATACATGGCAGATCTCTTTTGGAAACGATGGACAAAAGAATATTTACCTTTAATCCAAGAACGTCAGCGATGGACCAGAGCCAAGAGAAGTTTTGCCCCTGGTGACATTGTGGTGGTGGTCGATTCCACTGCTCCACGAGGATCCTGGTTACTGGGGAGAATACTGGAAACTATTCCTGATGCAAAAGGTCTTGTACGCACAGTTCGACTAAAGACCAAAACCAACATACTGGAAAGACCAATAACCAAGATATGTCTCCTCCAAAAGACTGAAATTGAAGATTAATGAAGATTCAAGATTAATGAACCATAAATGCCAACATATTTTTATTTTGGAAAAAAACTGAGAAGAAGAATCTTGTAAAAGTGAATTTGAATGGCTCCCTTTCAAGTAATTGTTACAGCGTAAACAATTAGGGGCCGGTGTGTAGGAGCCATTTAAGGCATCCTTATTTTTGTGTTGGCATTACTTTCTTTTGTCACTAGGTGGCGGGCTTTTTGGTTGAGCAGTGCAGGGAGGAAGGCATATGTAGGAGCACAGGTGAGCCAAACGAGGAAGGACTCAGGTGTGGGAGCACAAACCGTTCTTACCAGCAGCAGACAACATCAGACAGCAGCAGACAACATCAGACAGCAGCAGGCAACAGCAAATGCAACAGCAGACAGCAACCGGCAGGAGAACATATAACACAATATCACTGCAATAATCCCGGGTATGTTTCATTCACCCTGCAAGTTCATTAATAAATAGACATAAACTGGATTTCTGACTGGACCTCACTTCATATGCAATGTTTGCTACTGTGTAGGATCACTCCCTCAAACCTGTTGAGTAATGACAATAAATTGGAACATTTGAAGGTGAAGATTGCCATTACAGTTGATATGGGGCTTCCAACTGAGCTTGTTTTGTAAAAGTACTCCAAGAAATGTTACTTCATTCACTCTTTCTATCATTTATTTTTAATGTTCTTTTTTTTGTCCTGTCCAGGTCCTCAGGCAAATCGTATTGTTGATGTAGAATGTAGATGATCATATTGTTGATGTAGATGATCATATTGTTGATGTAGATGATCATAATGTTGATGTAGATGACATACTTGCCAACCTTGAGACCTCCGATTCCGGGAGGTAGGGGGTGGTTGGAGGGGCGTGGTTAAGAGGGGAGGAGTATATTTACAGCTAGAATTCACCAAGTCAAGTATTTCATATGTATGTATATATATATATATATATATATATATATATATGAAATACTTGACTTTCAGTGAATTCTAGCTATATATATATATATATATATATATGAATAAATAAAATAAATACTTGAATTTCAGTGTTCATTTATTTACACATATACTTGTTGAGTTAAGGGTTGAATTGTCCATCCTTGTTCTATTCTCTGTCACTATTTTTCTAACCATGCTGAACACCCTCTCTGATGATGCCATACTTGCCAACCTTGAGACCTCCGATTTCGGGAGGTGGGGGGAGGGACGGGGCGTGGCTAAAAGGGGAGGAGTATATTTACAGCTAGAATTCACCAAGTTAAGTATTTCATATATATACCGTAGATATATATATATATATATATATATATATATATATATATATATATATATATATATATATATATAATGTGTATATATATATATATGTGTATATGTATGTATGTGTGTATATATATATATATATATATATATATATATATATAAAAGAAATACTTGACGTTCAGTGAATTCTAGCTATATATATATATATATATATATATGTATGTATATATCTATTTTATTTTTTATATATATATATATATATATATATATATATATATATATATATATATATATATTTCCTCCATCCATCCATCTTCTTCCGCTTATCCGAGGTCGGGTCGCGGGGGTAGCAGCCTAAGCAGGGAAGCCCAGACTTCCCTCTCCCCAGCCACTTCGTCCAGCTCTTCCTGTGGGACCCCGAGGCGTTCCCAGGCCAGTCGGGAGACATAGTCTTCCCAACGTGTCCTGGGTCTTCCTCGCGGCCCTAAACACCTTCCTAGGGAGGCGTTCGGGTGGCATCCTGACCAGATGCCCGAACCACCTCATCTGGCTCCTCTCGATGTGGAGGAGCAGCGGCTTTACTTTGAGCTCCTACCGGATGGCAGAGCTTCTCACCCTATCTCTAAGGGAGAGCCCCGCCACCCGGCGGAGGAAACTCATTTCGGCCGCTTGTACCCGTGATCTTGTCCTTTCGGTCATAACCCAAAGCTCATGACCACAGGTGAGGATGGGAACGTAGATCGACCGGTAAATTGAGAGCTTTGCCTTCCAGCTCAGCTCCTTCTTCACCACAACGGATCGATACAGCGTCCGCATTACTGAAGACGCCGCACCGATCCGCCTGTCGATCTCACGATCCACTCTTCCCTCACTCGTGAACAAGACTCCGAGGTACTTGAGCTCCTCCACTTGGGGCAAGATCTCCTCCCCAACCCGGAGATGGCACTCCACCCTTTTCCGGGCGAGAACCATGGACTCGGACTTGGAGGTGCTGATTCTCATCCCAGTCGCTTCACACTCGGCTGCGAACCGATCCAGTGAGAGCTGAAGATCCTGGCCAGATGAAGCCATCAGGACCACATCATCTGCAAAAAGCAGAGACCTAATCCTGCAGCCACCAAACCAGATCCCCTCAACGCTCTGACTGCGCCTAGAAATTCTGTCCATAAAAGTTATGAACAGAATCGGTGACAAAGGGCAGCCTTGGCGGAGTCCAACCCTCACTGGAAACGTGTCCGACGATGATCATATTGTTGATGTAGATGATCATAATGTTGATGTAGAATCTACATCAACATTGTGATTATCTACATCAACAATATGGTCATCTACATCATCAATATGATCATTTACAATGTAAATGATCATATGGTCATCTACATCATCAATGTGATCATTTACAATGTAAATGATCATATTGATGATGTAGATGACCATATTGTTGATGTAGATAATCACAATGTTGATGTAGATGCCATATGGCTGTACAGATTTACTTTACAAAAGAGAAGTGTGGGATACTTTTCTTGCTGCCTTATTTGTATCTGACTTTATTCAATGGATTTATACTATTTGGCGCGGCCGGACCGGAACAGGAGGGGATAGAAAGAAGAAAAAAGGAAGACAGAAGTGTAAACTGCGGGGACAAAAGGGTGATAAGTCTGAGAAACGCGCCCGGCAGAGGACAAGGCATGGGAGAAGTAAGAGACAACCAGCCCCCAAACCAGTGAGAGACCACACACCACGCGGACAGAAAGACGAGAGACCCAGAGACTTCCCGCAGCCGGACAGGAAGACCGACCCGCCCCACCTGCAACCAGGCTCCAAGAGTCCAACCCCCACCCCAGGAGAGCGAGTCAAAACTAACCGTAACTTTATGCTAAAGTGTTGTCGCTAGGTTTTAAATCTCGTAGTTGGTCGGGGAAGCTAGCATAGCACACATCATATTGTTTATGTTAGAAGCCGTTTTTTGACATACATTTGACGTTATGTTATCCCATTTTCATGCCAGTTATTGCCCACCAAGATCCATGTAGATGCAAACAAATACAAACACTTTCATCTTTATTGAAGAATTAGGGACTGAAAGTGACTTATTTGGTTTTGTTTGAAGAAAAGTAGATAAAAAGTTAGAAAAAAAACAATCCATCCCAGATGGTATCGTAATCAGACTAAATGCATCAGACTTGCTTGGTGATCATCTTCATCATCTGCAATGCCATTGGTCCTTGATCGGAAGGAATCTGATAGGAAATACAAACATGAACTTATTTGAAGAAGAAAAGGTGACCTATATGGTCATGTGACCACCCCGCCATGTTGACAGTGTGTCAGGTGAAGACATGTATCGCACTAAGGGGAATGACATCACCAGCCTGGATCAAATGAGTCATTCTGCTCCGTTAACTCCAGAAATTTTAGCGGACCTTTATTGAAAGAAGCATGATGTCGCAGTAGTCATGGATACATGGAATTTAATTTGTGTTTTTATTACAAAAACTCTTTTTGACACGAAACTTATGGAACTGAATGTTGTGCACTTGAGTTTTGTCAACTCATTTTTTTACATCAAATTAGGCAGACGATTACAAAATTGTGAGCAAAATTTGTGCGGTAAAAAATTCAGTGTAAAAGAAATCAGTGCAGAAATTTTTATTCAAAATTCAAGACTCACTTCCTGTAAATTAAGACTGAAGCAATCGATCCTGTCTCAGAAGCAGCCAATCAGGTGATTTTGCACTCTGAACACTTTTTTTTTTTAATTTGGCACTGAATTTTTTTTGCACTGAATTTTGAAGCAACTTTTTTTGGTACTGAATTTTTTTGCACTGAATTTTGAAGTAACATTTTTTGGGCACTGAATTTTGAAGCAACACATTTTTTTGCACAGCATTTTGAAGCAACACTTTTTTTGGCACTGAATTTTTTTGCACTGAATTTTGAATCAACATTTTTTTTTGGCACACATCTTTTTTTGTACTGAATTTTTAAGCAACACTTTTTTGGTACTGAATTTTGAAGCAACATTTTTTGGCACTGAATTTTTTTGCACTGAATTTTGAATCAACAGGTTTTTTGGCACTATTTTTTTGTACTGAATTTTTAAGCAACACATTTTTTTGGCACTGAATATTGTAGCAACATTTTATTGGCACTGAATTTTTTTAGCACTGAATTTTGAAGCAATATTTCTTTTGGCACTGAATTTTGAAGCAACACTTTTTTTGGCACTGATATTTTTGCACCGAATTTTGAAGCAACAATTTTTTTGCCACTGAATTTTGAAGCAACATTTTTTTTTGGCACTGAATTTTTTTGCACTGAATTTAGAAGCAACACTTTTTTGGTTCAGTTGCATAAATTTAGAGCCCAAAAACAGCTACGGTATTAAAGGCACCAATGAAGGAAATTAAACGTTTTATCCCAGGTATTATTATTATTATTATTATTATTATTATCATCATCAAGGTAATGTTGAATGGGTTCAGAAAGTTTTTATAACCACGCTGAAATATTTTAATGGACTTATTTTGAAAGGCTTAGTTTCTTGTATTGTTAGTATTTAAGCTAAATAGCAATTGTTACGCTAGCTGCTTCTCTCGGAAATGAGCAGTATGATTATTTTCAAAATGTGGTCATCAGTTCTCAGGTAATTGACATTTCAAACAATAATACTAAGTGTCAAGAGTTAGTAATTGTATCAGTTACCATAGCAACACACATGCAACCATGCCGGTCGTGTCCTTTAAGAATATTCCAAAGTAGACAAAGGTGACTTCCTGTTTTATGCGGAACTATTTGCTATTGGAGCTCAACTTACCATGTGACCTGCTTTGAGGATCCAGTAGAAGGAGAAGTTCTGGAAGGACTTGACAAAGGCGCCAGTAACCCCTGGGGAGGCGGGGTCATCCAAAGCCGTCCACCTGAGCTTGTTAAAACCGGGAAGCCCCGCCCACTCCAACCTCTGCAGCCACAACTCCTGACCTAAAAAAGTCCATCAAAAAATTATATCAACATCAACAAATATTAACCGCTGTATCGAATCGTACACTGCATCAAATCCTTTGCTTTTTCAAATACATCTTTTTTTTAAGAATGGTATCGTAACCTACATATGTATCAAGACGCGCATCGAATTGTCCATCACAAAGACGTGTAACAAACTGATTAGCATTAGCAATTTTACATGGCAACAACATTTGGTCCTAAAAACTACAATCTGCTGTGTAACCAGTACAATACTTACAGTATTTACACTTTGTAGGGCACAATAAGAGGCATGACAACAATATGCGGTCCTAAAAACTACAATCTCCTGTGAAACAAGTACAATACTTACACTGTTGATACTTTGCAGGGCGCAATGACGGACATGGCAACAATATTTGGTCCTAAAAACTACAACCTGCTGTGTAACCAGTACTATACTTACACTAGTAATACTTTGTAGGGCACAACAACAGACACGGCAACAACATTTGGTCCTAAAAATTACAATCTGCTGTGTAACAAGTACAATACTTACAGTATTAACACTTTGTAGAGCGCAACAGACATGGCAACAATTGTTATATTCCATCCATCCATCCATCCATTTTCTACCGCTTGATTGTACAAATTATACACAGTAGTATGTAGTATTAAGTACATGTTATACCCAGTATGTAGTATAAAGTAGATATAGTATAGAGTATACACATTACCAAGAGTGTCCACTATCAGGTCCAGCTGTCCGTTATAAACAGAGACGTTAACGCCCGCAGTCAGCAGCTGATCCACCATGTAGACCACCGGCTTCATGAAGTCTGCTGCCATGGAACTGAAAACCTGCTCAGCCTGACCTGGAAACACAAACACTTTGTACTCTCACTACTTTGTACTGTCACTACTTTATGCTGTCACTACTTTATACTTTCACTACTTTATACTCTCACTATGTTGTGCTCTCACTACTTTATACTCACTACTTATACCCACTACTTATACTCACTACATTATACTCTCACTACTTTATACTCACTACTTTATACTCTCACTATGTTGTGCTCTCACTACTTTATACTCTCTCTACTTTATACTCACTATGTTGTGCTCTCACTACGTTGTGCTCTCACTACTTTATACTCTACTTTATACTCACTACTTTATACTCTCACTATGTTGTGCTCTCACTACTTTATACTCTCTCTACTTTATACTCACTATGTTGTGCTCTCACTACGTTGTGCTCTCACTACTTTATACTCTCACTATGTTGTGCTATCACTACTTTATACTCTCACTATGTTGTGCTCTCTCTACGTTGTACTCTCTCTACTTTATGCTCTCACTATGTTGTGCTCTCACTACTTTATACTCTCTCTACTTTATACTCACTACGTTGTGCTCTCACTACTTTATACTCACTACGTTGTGCTCTCACTACGTTGTACTCTCACTATGTTGTGCTCTCACTATGTTGTGCTCTCACTACTTTATACTCTCTCTACTTTATACTCTCTCTACTTTATACTCTCTACTTTATACTCTCACTATGTTGTGCTCTCACTACTTTATACTCACTACTTTGTGCTCTCACTATGTTGTGCTCTCACTACTTTATGCTCTCACTATGTTATGCTCTCACTATGTTGTGCTCTCACTACTTTATACTCACTATGTTGTGCTCTCACTACTTTATACTCTCACTACTTTATACTCTCACTACGTTGTGCTCTCACTACTTTATGCTCTCACTACTTTATGCTCTCAATAGATGCCAGTACTTTTCAGTAATTTTTACTCAGTACTTTTTACTGTGGTCAAATATCAATACGGGCAATATTCACTGCTAAAATGTTGGTATCGTATCAGACGTGAAAAATTCCTCGCCAATTCTATTTGGACTGTTGTAAGATGTATATACGGTATGTAGGTATAAATATGTACATGTAAATATAGATATGTAAATATGGACATGTAAATACAGATATTAAAAACAGACATGTAAATATAGATATTAAAAACAGATATGTCAATATGGATGCATATAATGATGTAATCACCTCCCCAGGTGACATTCTGTGGAATGATACCCAGTTTGTGTCGAATAGCTCCATTCATCAGCTGACTCAGCGACTGTTTGTGAAGAGGTGCAATGTGTCTTCTGGCCAGCATGGCTGCGGGAAATTGGACAAATGAATACAACTGGAACGCATGAGGATTTGTTTTGGGTTATTTATAAGTTGTCATAAAAGTTGTTCATTAATAAGTGGGGATAATGAAAAATTAAAAGAAGATTTGATGACAATAACAATGAAATAAAAACACTCGAAAGACATTTCTTCACAATAAAATTCACATGCAGACAAAATTAATAAACACAAATCTGTCAGCATTGCAAATGAAAATATGTTCTTCATTGTCTTACCCTGGATAAATACACGTTAAATATATAAATACATGTTTAAAGTACATGTTTATATACTACATTACCCAGAAGGCTTAGCGCTGTAGACAAAAAACGGAAGTAGGTGTGCGCTACAACAATTGATGTTTGATCATAAATAATTGATATATTGTTACACCTTGTTGTCTACACATAAGAAACAAAGACAGATGACTAACATTAGTGAGTGAATAACATTAGTGAGTGAATGACGTTAGTGAGTGAATGACGTGAGTGAGTGAATGACGTGAGTGAGTGAATAACGTGAGTGAGTGAATAACGTGAGTGAGTGAACAGTATTAGCGAGTGAATAGTATTAGTGAGTCAATAACAGTGAGTCAATAACGTTAGTGAGTGAATAACGTTAGTGAGTGAACAATATTAGTGAGTGAATAACGTGAGTGAGTGAACAATATTAGTGAGTGAATAACGTGAGTGAGTGAATAACGTGAGTGAGTGAACAGTATTAGCGAGTGAATAGTATTAGTGAGTCAATAACAGTGAGTCAATAACGTTAGTGAGTGAATAACGTTAGTGAGTGAACAATATTAGTGAGTGAATAACGTGAGTGAGTGAATAACGTGAGTGAGTGAACAACATTAGTGAGTGAATAATATTAGTGACTGAATGACATTAGTAAGTGAATGACATTAGTAAGTGAATGACAGTGAGTGAATAACGTTAGAGAGTGAATAACGTTAGTGAGTGAACAACGTTAGTGAGTGAACAACGTTAGTGAGTGAACAACATTAGTGAGTGAATAACATTTGTGAGTAAACAACATTAGTGAGTGAATAACATTTGTGAGTGAATAACTAGTGAGTGAATAACATTAGTGAGTAAATAACAGTGAGTGAATAGCATTAGTGAGTGAATAGCATTAGTGAGTGAATAACATTAGTAAGTGAATAACATTAGTAAGTGAATAACATTAGTAAGTGAATAACATGAGTAATGTTAATGAGTAATGTTAATGAGTAAAGTTAATAACATGAGTAAAGTTAATAACATGAGTAATGTTAATGAGTAATGTTAATGAGTAAAGTTAATAACATGAGTAATGTTAATGAGTAATGTTAATAACATGAGTAATGTTAATAACACAAGTAATAATAATGAGTAATATTAATGAGTGATGTTCATGAGTAATGTTAATGAGTAATGTTAATAACGTTGGTCATATTAAACCAACTGAGTGAAGACTGTTACAAGTTGAATAAAAAGCAGCAGACAGTTGAGTGAAAGGCAAGAAAAGAGGAAGTTTGTGTGCTTACATATCAAGTTACTTCCTGCTGAAGAGACATCATCCGACTCCTGAGAGAGGATGTTGTAGAAGTTCACTCCGTTGGTGTTCTGAAGAACAAACATCAGATGAGAAATTAAACATGACATTCCCAGTGGGACATCAGCTATAAACATCATAAAGTTGTGTCCCAATGCAATTTTTTTTACTTTCCATCTTGCAATTACCCATAATGCAACCTTGAGTATTGGCCGATTTGAATAATTCATCTTTTAATTTTTTCTTTCACGCAGTAAGTGGAATGGTGCGGACACGTTTGTTACTGGATCCTTTCTAATACGCGTGACTAATTAGGAGCAGGCCTGTCCAGTGACTAATTAGAAGCAGGTCAGTCCACTAATTAGGAACAGGTCAGTCCAGTGACTAATTAGAAGCAGGTCAGTCCAGTCACTAATTAGGAACAGGTCTGTCCAATTAGGCCGTCCTTCACTGAGGAAGGAAACACTCAGGAAGTGAAAGAAAGGACAACAGCAGGGACAAAATACTGGGGAAGGCAGGTGGGCAACAGAACAGAACAATGACTAGCTTAGGTGCTATTGTGTGCTTAGCTGTTAGCTTCTAATAGCCTGCAGCCTAGATGATGTCATATTAACGTGTAAACACAGATGATGTCATATTAAAGCGTAAACACGGATTATGTGATATTAACATGTAAACACGGATGATGTTATACTAACTAGGGCTGGGCGATATGGCCTTTTTATAATATCTCAATATTTTTAGGCCATGTCACGATACACGATATATATCTCGATATTTTGCCTTAGCCTTGAATGAACACTTGATGCATATAATCACACCAGTATGATGATTCTATGTGTCTACATTAAAACATTCTTCTTCATACTGCATTAATATATGCTACTTTTAAACTTTCATGCAGAGAGGGAAATCACAACTAAGTCAATTTACCAAAACTGTATTTATTAAACAGTTATTAAGCAGTGGCACAAACATTCATGTCATTTCTAAAACAGAAAGTGCAAGATTGTCAGAGACATTTAAAAACAAGCTATTAGTGCACTTTTGTGCATGATGTCACTAAGATGACAAATCAAAACAACACTAAATTAAAGTGCACTTTTTGTACAGAACGCCACTACAATAGTTTAAAACAAATAAAGTGCACTTTTGTGCATGATGTCACACAAGATATTTCAATAACTGTCAAATAAAAATGAGCTGCATAATAGGAAATCAAATCCTTCGCTATGTGGTAGGTTCCTGCGGACGTTATCTCCTTCTGTTGTTGACTATTTTTTTCATACGGTGTCGATGTGGAAATGGTTGCCTCGGCATTTTGTTGGTGTGGCACCGAACGGAGATGTTGACATGCAGAGTTTCAAGCACTCTTCATTCTCTAGCAGGTGACTTTTCAAATGATGCTACAAATTAGCAGTAATCCTACTTTTTGTAGCAACGCTTTTGCCCCACACTTGACAAATTACGGTCTGTCTGTTCGACATATTCCCGCTTGAAGCCAAACCACCGGCAGACGATGGATCCTGTGCTGTTTTTCTTGGGAAATAATTATTCTTCCTTCATTTGTTACCTTCTTTCTCTCGTATTACCGCTAGCACCACAGCTAACGTTACCCATGTCGCTACCTCTCTGCTCCGCGA